>NC_091158.1:52168803-52257123 GCF_040958095.1 Procambarus clarkii | reverse complement strand
TTCACATATCCCCTTGACTCACAGTACTGGCACTTGTCACCATATCCCCTGACTCACAGTAGCTGGCACTTGACACCATATCCCTGACTCACAGTAGCTGGCACTTGACACCATATCCCCTGACTCACAGTAGCTGGCACTTGACACCATATCCCTGACTCCAGTAGCTGGCACTTGTCACCATATCCCCTGACTCACAGTAGCTGGCACTTGACACCATATCCCCTGACCTCACAGTAGCTGGCACTTGTCACCATATCCCTGACTCACAGTAGCTGGCACTTGTCACCATATCCCCTGACTCACAGTAGCTGGCACTTGTACACATATCCCCTGACTCACAGTAGCTGGCACTTGACACCATATCCCTGACTCATAGTAGCTGGCACTTGTACACCATATCCCCTGACTCACAGTAGCTGGCACTTGACACATAATCCCTGACTCACAGTAGCTGGCACTTGTTACCTATATCCCCTGACTCACAGTAGCTGGCACTTGTCACCATATCCCCTGACTCACAGTAGCTGGCACTTGACACATATCCCCTGACTCACAGTAGCTGGCACTTGACACCATATCCCCTGACTCACAGTAGCTGGCACTTGACACCATATCCCCTGACTCACAGTAGCTGGCACTTGACACCATATCCCCTGACTCACAGTAGCTGGCACTTGACACCATATCCCCTGACTCACAGTAGCTGGCACTTGACACCATATCCCCTGACTCACAGTAGCTGGCACTTGTCACCATATCCCCTGACTCCTAGTAGCTGGCACTTGTACACCATATCCCCTGACTCAAAGTAGCTGGCACTTGACACCATATCCCCTGACTCACGTAGCTGGCACTTGACACCATATCCCCTGACTCACAGTAGCTGGCACTTGACACCATATCCCCTGACTCACGTAGCTGGCACTTGACACCATTCCCCTGACTCACAGTAGCTGGCACTTGTCACCATATCCCTGACTCACAGTAGCTGGCACTTGTCACCATATCCCCTGACTCACAGTAGCTGGCACTTGTACCACCATATCCTCCTGGACTCACAGTAGCTGGCACTTGTCACCATATCCCTGACTCACAGTAGCTGGCACTTGACACCATATCCCTGACTCACAGTAGCTGGCACTTGACACCATATCCCCTGAACTCACAGTAGCTGGCACTTGGACACCATATCCCCTGACTCACAGTAGCTGGCACTTGACACCATAATCCCCTGACTCACAGTAGCTGGCACTTGTTACTATATCCCTGACTCACAGTAGCTGGCACTTGTCACCATATCTCCCTGACTCACAGTAGCTGCACTTGACCACCATATCCCCTGACTCACAGTAGCTGGCACTTGACACCATATCCCCTGACTCACAGTAGCTGGCACTTGACACCATATCCCTGACTCACAGTAGCTGGCACTTGACACCATATCCCCTGACTCACAGTAGCTGGCACTTGACACCATATCCCCTGACTCACAGTAGCTGGCACTTGTACACCATATCCCTGACTCACAGTAGCTGGCACTTGACACCATATCCCCTGACTCATAGTAGCTGGCCACTTGACACCATATCCCCTGACTCACAGTAGCTGGCACTTGTCACCATATCCCCTGACTCACAGTAGCTGGCCACTTGTCACCATATCCCCTGACTCACAGTAGCTGGCACTTGACACTATATCCCCTGACTCACAGTAGCTGGCACTTGTCACCATATCCCCTGACTCACAGGTAGCTGGCACTTGACACCATATCACTGACTCAAGTAGCTGGCACTTGACACCATATCCCCTGACTCACAGTAGCTGGCACTTGAACCATATCCCCTGACTCACAGTAGCTGGCACTTGACACCATATCCCCTGACTCACAGTAGCTGGCACTTGTCACCATATCCACTGACTCACAGTAGCTGGCACTGGACACCATATCCCCTGACTCATAGTAGCTGGCACTTGTTACCATATCCCTGACTCACAGTAGCTGGCACTTGTCACCATATCCCTGACTCATAGTAGCTGCCACTTGACACCATATCCCCTGACTCACAGTAGCTGGCACTTGTCACCCATATCCCCTGGACTCACAGTAGCTGGCACTTGTCAGCCATATCCCCTGACTCACAGTAGCTGGCACTTGTCACCATATCCCCTGACTCACAGTAGCTGGCACTTGACAACGCATATCCCCTGACCTCACAGTAGCTGGCACTTGACACCAGTATCCCCTGACTCACAGTAGCTGGCACTTGACCCATATCCCCTGACTCACAGTAGCTGGCACTTGACACCATATCCCCTGACTCACAAGTACTGGCACTTGACACCAATATCCCTGACTTCACAGTAGCTGGCACTTGACACATATCCCCTGACTCACAGTAGCTGGCACTTGACACCATATCCCCTGACTCACAGTAGCTGGCACTTGACACCATATCCCCTGACTCACAGTAGCTGGCACTTGTACCATATCCCCTGACTCACGAGTAGCTGGCACTTGATCACCATATCCCCTGACTCACAGTAGCTGGCACTTGTACACCATATCCCCTGACTCACAGTAGCTGGCACTTGATCACCATATCCCCTGACTCACAGTAGCTGGCACTATGTACACCATATCCCCTGACTCACTAGTAGCTGGCACTTGTCACCATATCCTACTGACTCACAGTAGCTGGCACTTGTACACCATATCCCCTGACTCACAGTAGCTGGCACTTGACACCATAATCCCCTGACTCACTAGTAGCTGGCACTTGACACCATATCCCTGACTCACAGTAGGCTGGCACTGACACCATATCCCCTGACTCACAGTAGCTGGCACTTGACACCATATCCCCTGACTCACAGTAGCTGGCACTTGATCACCATATCCCCTGACTCACAGTAGCTGGCACTTGACACCATATCCCCTGACTCACAGTAGCTGGCACTTGTACCATATCCCTGACTCACAGTAGCTGGCACTTGACACCATATCCCCTGACTCACAGTAGCTGGCACTTGACCATATCCCCTGACTCACAGTAGCTGGCACTTGTCACCATATCCCCTGACTCACAGTAGCTGGCACTTGACACATATCCCTGACTCACAGTAAGCTGGCACTTGTCACCATATCCCCTGACTCACAGTAGCTGGCACTTGACACCATATCCCCTGACCACAGTAGCTGGCACTTGATCACCATATCCCTGACTCACAGTAGCTGGCACTTGTACACCATATCCCCTGACTCACAGTAGCTGGCACTTGACACCATATCCCCTGACTCACAGTAGCTGGCACTTGTACCTATATCCCCTGACTCACAGTAGCTGGCACTTGACACCATATCCCCTGACTCACAGTAGCTGGCACTTGTACACCATATCCCCTGACTCACAGTAGCTGGCACTTGACACCATATCCCCTGACTCACAGTAGCTGGCACTTTACACCATATCCCCTGACTCACAGTAGCTGGCACTTGTCACCATATCCCCTGACTCACAGTAGCTGGCACTTGTCACCATATCCCCTGACTCACAGTAGCTGGCACTTGACACCATATCCCCTGACTCATCAGTAGCTGGCACTTGACACCATATCCCTGACTCACAGTAGCTGGCACTTGTCACCATATCACCCTGACTCACAGTAGCTGGCACTTGACACCATATCCCCTGACTCACAGTAGCTGGCACTTGTCACCATATCCCCTGACTCACAGTAGCTGGCACTTGATCACCATATCCCTGACTCACAGTAGCTGGCACTTGTTACCATATCCCTGACTCACAGTAGCTGGCACTTGTCACCATATCCCCTGACTCACAGTAGCTGGCACTTGACACCATATCCCCTGACTCACAGTAGCTGGCACTTGACACCATATCCCCTTGACTCACAGTAGCTGGCACTTGACACATATCCCCTGACTCACAGTAGCTGGTACTTGTCACCATATCCCCTGACTCACAGTAGCTGGCACTTGTACACCATATCCCTGACTCACAGTAGCTGGCACTTGCACCATATCCCCTGACTCACAGTAGCTGGCACTTGACACCATATCCCCTGACTCACAGTAGCTGGCACTTGAGCACATATCCCCTGAGCTCACAGTAGCTGGCACTTGTCACCATATCCCCTGACTCACAGTAGCTGGCACTTGACACCATATCCCCCTGACTCACAGTAGCTGGCACTTGTCTACCATATCCCTGACTCACAGTAGCTGGCACTTGTCACTATACTCCCTGACTCACAGTAGCTAGGCACTTGTCACCATAATCCCCTGACTCACAGTAGCTGGCACTTGTTACTCATATCCTCCTGACTCACAGTAGCTGCACTTGATCACCATATCTCCTGACTCACAGTAGCTGGCACTTGACACCATATCCCCTGACTCACAGTAGCTGGCACTTGACACCATATCCCCTGACTCACAGTAGCTGGCACTTGACACCATATCCCCTGACTCACAGTAGGCTGCACTTGTCACCATATCCCCTGACTCACAGTAGCTGGCACTTTGACACCATATCCCCTGACTCACAGTAGCTGGCACTTGTACACCATATCCCTGACTCACAGTAGCTGGCACTTGACACCATATCCCTGACTCACAGTAGCTGGCAACTTGACACCATATCCCTGACTCACAGTAGCTGGCACTTGACACCATATCCCCTGACTCACAGTAGCTGGCACTTGACACCATATCCCCTGACTCACAGTAGCTGGCACTTGACACCATATCCCCTGACTCACAGTAGCTGGCACTTGACACCATATCCCCTGACTCACAGTAGCTGGCACTTGTCACCATATCCCCTGACTCACAGTAGCTGGCACTTTGACACCATATCCCCTGACTCACAGTAGCTGGCACTTGTACACCATATCCCCTGACTCACAGTAGCTGGCACTTGTACACCATATCACCCTGACTCACAGTAGCTGGCACTTGTCACCATATCCCTGACTCACAGTAGCTGGCACTTGACACCATATCCCCTGACTCACAGTAGCTGCACTTGACACCATATCCCCTGACTCACAGTAGCTGGCACTTGACACCATATCCCCTGACTCCAGTAGCTGGCACTTGACACCATATCCCCTGACTTCACAGTAGCTGGCACTTGTCACTATATCCCCTGACTCACAGTAGCTGGCACTTGACACCATATCCCCTGACTCACAGTAGCTGCACTTGTCACCATATCCCCTGACTCACAGTAGCTGGCACTTGACACCATATCCCTGACTCACAGTAGCTGGCACTTGTCACCAATATCCCCTGACTCACAGTAGCTGGCACTTGTCACCATATCCCCTGACTCACAGTAGCTGCACTTGACACCATATCCCCTGACTCACAGTAGCTGGCACTTGACACCATATCCCCTGACTCACAGTAGCTGGCACTTGTACACCATATCCCCTGACTCACAGTAGCTGGCACTTGACACCATATCCCCTGACTCACAGTAGCTGGCACTTGTCACCATATCCCCTGACTCACAGTAGCTGGCACTTGACACCATATCCCCTGACTCACAGTAGCTGGCACTTGTCACCATATCCCCTGACTCACAGTAGCTGGCACTTGACACCATATCCCCTGACTCACAGTAGCTGGCACTTGTCACCATATCCCCTGACTCACAGTAGCTGGCACTTGTCACCATATCCCTGACTCACAGTAGCTGGCACTTGTCACCATATCCCCTGACTCACAGTAGCTGGCACTTGACACCATATCCCCTGACTCACAGTAGCTGGCACTTGACACCATATCCCCTGACTCACAGTAGCTGGCACTTGTCACCATATCCCTGACTCACAGTAGCTGGCACTTGACACCATATCCCCATGACTCCAGTAGCTGGCACTTGACACCATATCCCCTGACTCACAGTAGCTGGCACTTGACACCATATACCCTGACTCACAGTAGCTGGCACTTGTACCATATCCCTGACTCACAGTAGCTGGCACTTGACACCATATCCCCTGACTCACAGTAGCTGGCACTTGACACCATATCCCCTGACGCACAGTAGCTGGCACTTGACACCATATCCCCTGAACTCACAGTAGCTGGCACTTGACACCATATCCCCTGACTCACAGTAGCTGGCACTTGTCACCATATCCCCTGACTCACAGTAGCTGGCACTTGACACCATATCCCCTGACTCATCAGTAGCTGGCACTTGACACCATATCCCCTGACTCACAGTAGCTGGCACTTGTCACCATATCCCCTGACTCACAGTAGCTGCACTTGTCACCATATCCCTGACTCACAGTAGCTGGCACTTGACACCATATCCCCTGACTCACAGTAGCTGGCACTTGACACCATATCCCCTGACTCACAGTAGCTGGCACTTGACACCATATCCCCTGACTCACAGTAGCTGGCACTTGACACCATATCCCCTGACTCACAGTAGCTGGCACTTGGACACCATATCCCCTGACTCACAGTAGCTGGCACTTGACACCATATCCCCTGACTCACAGTAGCTGGCACTTGACACCATATCCCCTGACTCACAGTAGCTGGCACTTGTACACATATCCCTGACTCACAGTAGCTGGCACTTGTACACCATATCCCCTGACTCACAGTAGCTGGCACTTGTACACCATATCCCCTGACTCACAGTAGCTGGCACTTGTCACCATATCCCCTGACTCACAGTAGCTGGCACTTGACACCATATCCCCTGACTCACAGTAGCTGGCACTTGACACCATATCCCCTGACTCACAGTAGCTGGCACTTGTCACCATATCCCCTGACTCACAGTAGCTGGCACTTGTCACCATATCCCCTGACTCACAGTAGCTGGCACTTGTCACCATATCCCCGTGACTCACAGTAGCTGGCACTTGACACCATATCCCCTGACTCACAGTAGCTGGCACTTGTACACCATATCCCCTGACTCACAGTAGCTGGCACTTGACACCATATCCCCTGACTCACAGTAGCTGGCACTTGTCACCATATCCCCTGACTCACAGTAGCTGGCACTTGACACCATATCCCCTGACTCACAGTAGCTGGCACTTGTCACCATATCCCCTGACTCACAGTAGCTGGCACTTGACACCATATCCCCTGACTCACAGTAGCTGGCACTTGTACACCATATCCCCTGACTCACAGTAGCTGGCACTTGACACCATATCCCCTGACTCACAGTAGCTGGCACTTGACACCATATCCCTGACTCACAGTAGCTGGCACTTGTACCATATCCCTGACTCACAGTAGCTGGCACTTGACACCATATCCCCTGACTCACAGTAGCTGGCACTTGATCACCATATCCCCTGACTCACAGTAGCTGGCACTTGACACCATATCCCCTGACTCACAGTAGCTGGCACTTGACACCATATCCCCTGACTCACAGTAGCTGGCACTTGTCACCATATCCCCTGACTCACAGTAGCTGGCACTTGACACCATATCCCCTGACTCACAGTAGCTGGCACTTGACACCATATCCCCTGACTCACAGTAGCTGGCACTTGACACCATATCCCCTGACTCACAGTAGCTGGCACTTGTACACCATATCCCCTGACTCACAGTAGCTGGCACTTGTACACCATATCCCCTGACTCACAGTAGCTGGCACTTGATCACCATATCCCCTGACTCACAGTAGCTGGCACTTGTCACCATATCCCCTGACTCACAGTAGCTGGCACTTGACACCATATCCCCTGACTCACAGTAGCTGGCACTTGATCACCATATCCCCTGACTCACAGTAGCTGGCACTTGTACACCATATCCCCTGACTCACAGTAGCTGGCACTTGACACCATATCCCCTGACTCACAGTAGCTGGCACTTGACACCATATCCCCTGACTCACAGTAGCTGGCACTTGTACACCATATCCCCTGACTCACAGTAGCTGGCACTTGTCACCATATCCCCTGACTCACAGTAGCTGGCACTTGACACCATATCCCTGACTCACAGTAGCTGGCACTTGTACACCATATCCCCTGACTCACAGTAGCTGGCACTTGACACCATATCCCCTGACTCACAGTAGCTGGCACTTGTCACCATATCCCCTGACTCACAGTAGCTGGCACTTGTCACCATATCCCCTGACTCACAGTAGCTGGCACTTGACACCATATCCCCTGACTCACAGTAGCTGGCACTTGTACACCATATCCCTGACTCACAGTAGCTGGCACTTGTCACCATATCCCCTGACTCACAGTAGCTGGCACTTGTCACCTATATCCCTGACTCACAGTAGCTGGCACTTGTACACCATATCCCCTGACTCACAGTAGCTGGCACTTGACACCATATCCCCTGACTCACAGTAGCTGGCACTTGTACACCATATCCCCTGACTCACAGTAGCTGGCACTTGACACCATATCCCCTGACTCACAGTAGCTGGCACTTGTCACCATATCCCCTGACTCACAGTAGCTGGCACTTGACACCATATCCCCTGACTCACAGTAGCTGGCACTTGTACCATATCCCCTGACTCACAGTAGCTGGCACTTGTACACCATATCCCCTGACTCACAGTAGCTGGCACTTGTCACCATATCCCCTGACTCACAGTAGCTGGCACTTGACACCATATCCCCTGACTCACAGTAGCTGGCACTTGTACACCATATCCCCTGACTCACAGTAGCTGGCACTTGTCACCATATCCCCTGACTCACAGTAGCTGGCACTTGTCACCATATCCCCTGACTCACAGTAGCTGGCACTTGACACCATATCCCCTGACTCACAGTAGCTGGCACTTGACACCATATCCCCTGACTCACAGTAGCTGGCACTTGATCACCATATCCCCTGACTCACAGTAGCTGGCACTTGACACCATATCCCCTGACTCACAGTAGCTGGCACTTGTCACCATATCCCCTGACTCACAGTAGCTGGCACTTGTCACCATATCCCCTGACTCACAGTAGCTGGCACTTGACACCATATCCCCTGACTCACAGTAGCTGGCACTTGACACCATATCCCCTGACTCACAGTAGCTGGCACTTGACACCATATCCCCTGACTCACAGTAGCTGGCACTTGTCACCATATCCCCTGACTCACAGTAGCTGGCACTTGACACCATATCCCCTGACTCACAGTAGCTGGCACTTGACACCATATCCCCTGACTCACAGTAGCTGGCACTTGACACCATATCCCCTGACTCACAGTAGCTGGCACTTGTCACCATATCCCCTGACTCACAGTAGCTGGCACTTGTACCATATCCCCTGACTCACAGTAGCTGGCACTTGTCACCATATCCCTGACTCACAGTAGCTGGCACTTGACACCATATCCCCTGACTCACAGTAGCTGGCACTTGTACACTATATCCCTGACTCACAGTAGCTGGCACTTGTACACCATATCCCCTGACTCACAGTAGCTGGCACTTGACACCATATCCCCTGACTCACAGTAGCTGGCACTTGACACCATATCCCCTGACTCACAGTAGCTGGCACTTGACACCATATCCCCTGACTCACAGTAGCTGGCACTTGTCACCATATCCCTGACTCACAGTAGCTGGCACTTGTCACCATATCCCCTGACTCACAGTAGCTGGCACTTGACACCATATCCCCTGACTCACAGTAGCTGGCACTTGACACCATATCCCCTGACTCACAGTAGCTGGCACTTGACACCATATCCCCTGACTCACAGTAGCTGGCACTTGTCACCATATCCCCTGACTCACAGTAGCTGGCACTTGACACCATATCCCTGACTCACAGTAGCTGGCACTTGACACCATATCCCCTGACTCACAGTAGCTGGCACTTGACACCATATCCCCTGACTCACAGTAGCTGGCCCTTGTTACTATAATCCCTGACTCACAGTAGCTGGCACTTGTCACCATATCCCTGACTCACAGTAGCTGGCACTTGTACACCATATCCCCTGACTCACAGTAGCTGGCACTTGACACCATATCCCCTGACTCACAGTAGCTGGCACTTGACACCATATCCCCTGACTCACAGTAGCTGGCACTTGACACCATATCCCCTGACTCACAGTAGCTGGCACTTGTCACCATATCCCCTGACTCACAGTAGCTGGCACTTGACACCATATCCCCTGACTCACAGTAGCTGGCACTTGTCACCATATCCCCTGACTCACAGTAGCTGGCACTTGTCACCATATCCCCTGACTCACAGTAGCTGGCACTTGTCACCATATCCCCTGACTCACAGTAGCTGGCACTTGTCACCATATCCCCTGACTCACAGTAGCTGGCACTTGACACCATATCCCCTGACTCACAGTAGCTGGCACTTGACACCATATCCCCTGACTCACAGTAGCTGGCACTTGTCACCATATCCCCTGACTCACAGTAGCTGGCACTTGTACACCATATCCCCTGACTCACAGTAGCTAGGCACTTGTACACCATATCCCCTGACTCACAGTAGCTGGCACTTGACACCATATCCCCTGACTCACAGTAGCTGGCACTTGTCACCATATCCCCTGACTCACAGTAGCTGGCACTTGTCACCATATCCCCTGACTCACAGTAGCTGGCACTTGTCACCATATCCCCTGACTCACAGTAGCTGGCACTTGACACCATATCCCCTGACTCACAGTAGCTGGCACTTGTCACCTATATCCCCTGACTCACAGTAGCTGGCACTTGTCACCATATCCCCTGACTCACAGTAGCTGGCACTTGACACCATATCCCCTGACTCACAGTAGCTGGCACTTGACACCATATCCCCTGACTCACAGTAGCTGGCACTTGTCACCATATCCCCTGACTCACAGTAGCTGGCACTTGTCACCATATCCCCTGACTCACAGTAGCTGGCACTTGTCACATATCCCCTGACTCACAGTAGCTGGCACTTGTCACCATATCCCTGACTCACAGTAGCTGGCACTTGACACCATATCCCCTGACTCACAGTAGCTGGCACTTGTCACCATATCCCCTGACTCACAGTAGCTGGCACTTGTCACCATATCCCCTGACTCACAGTAGCTGGCACTTGTCACCATATCCCCTGACTCACAGTAGCTGGCACTTGACACCATATCCCCTGACTCACAGTAGCTGGCACTTGACACCATATCCCCTGACTCACAGTAGCTGGCACTTGACACCATATCCCCTGACTCACAGTAGCTGGCACTTGACACCATATCCCCTGACTCACAGTAGCTGGCACTTGACACCATATCCCCTGACTCACAGTAGCTGGCTACTTGACACCATATCCCCTGACTCACAGTAGCTGGCACTTGTACACCATATCCCCTGACTCACAGTAGCTGGCACTTGACACCATATCCCCTGACTCACAGTAGCTGGCACTTGACACCATATCCCCTGACTCACAGTAGCTGGCACTTGACACCATATCCCCTGACTCACAGTAGCTGGCACTTGTCACCATATCCCCTGACTCACAGTAGCTGGCACTTGTACCTATATCCCCTGACTCACAGTAGCTGGCACTTGTACACCATATCCCCTGACTCACAGTAGCTGGCACTTGTACACCATATCCCCTGACTCACAGTAGCTGGCACTTGACACCATATCCCCTGACTCACAGTAGCTGGCACTTGTACACCATATCCCCTGACTCACAGTAGCTGGCACTTGTACACCATATCCCCTGACTCACAGTAGCTGGCACTTGTACACCATATCCCCTGACTCACAGTAGCTGGCACTTGTCACCATATCCCCTGACTCACAGTAGCTGGCACTTGTACACCATATCCCCTGACTCACAGTAGCTGGCACTTGTCACCATATCCCCTGACTCACAGTAGCTGGCACTTGTCACCATATCCCTGACTCACAGTAGCTGGCACTTGTCACCATATCCCCTGACTCACAGTAGCTGGCACTTGACACCATATCCCCTGACTCACAGTAGCTGGCACTTGACACCATATCCCCTGACTCACAGTAGCTGGCACTTGTCACCATATCCCCTGACTCACAGTAGCTGGCACTTGACACCATATCCCCTGACTCACAGTAGCTGGCACTTGTACACCATATCCCCTGACTCACAGTAGCTGGCACTTGACACCATATCCCCTGACTCACAGTAGCTGGCACTTGTCACCATATCCCCTGACTCACAGTAGCTGGCACTTGACACCATATCCCCTGACTCACAGTAGCTGGCACTTGTCACCATATCCCCTGACTCACAGTAGCTGGCACTTGTACACCATATCCCCTGACTCACAGTAGCTGGCACTTGTCACCATATCCCCTGACTCACAGTAGCTGGCACTTGTCACCATATCCCCTGACTCACAGTAGCTGGCACTTGTCACCATATCCCCTGACTCACAGTAGCTGGCACTTGTACCATATCCCCTGACTCACAGTAGCTGGCACTTGACACCATATCCCCTGACTCACAGTAGCTGGCACTTGTCACCATATCCCCTGACTCACAGTAGCTGGCACTTGTCACCTATATCCCCTGACTCACAGTAGCTGGCACTTGACACCATATCCCCTGACTCACAGTAGCTGGCACTTGACACCATATCCCCTGACTCACAGTAGCTGGCACTTGTTACCATATCCCCTGACTCACAGTAGCTGGCACTTGTCACCATATCCCCTGACTCACAGTAGCTGGCACTTGACACCATATCCCCTGACTCACAGTAGCTGGCACTTGACACCATATCCCCTGACTCACAGTAGCTGGCACTTGACACCATATCCCCTGACTCACAGTAGCTGGCACTTGTCACCATATCCCCTGACTCACAGTAGCTGGCACTTGTACACCATATCCCCTGACTCACAGTAGCTGGCACTTGACACCATATCCCCTGACTCACAGTAGCTGGCACTTGTCACCATATCCCCTGACTCACAGTAGCTGGCACTTGTACCATATCCCCTGACTCACAGTAGCTGGCACTTGTCACCATATCCCCTGACTCACAGTAGCTGGCACTTGACACCATATCCCCTGACTCACAGTAGCTGGCACTTGTCACCATATCCCCTGACTCACAGTAGCTGGCACTTGACACCATATCCCCTGACTCACAGTAGCTGGCACTTGTCACCATATCCCCTGACTCACAGTAGCTGGCACTTGTACCTATATCCCCTGACTCACAGTAGCTGGCACTTGATCACCATATCCCCTGACTCACAGTAGCTGGCACTTGACACCATATCCCCTGACTCACAGTAGCTGGCACTTGACACCATATCCCCTGACTCACAGTAGCTGGCACTTGACACCATATCCCCTGACTCACAGTAGCTGGCACTTGACACCATATCCCCTGACTCACAGTAGCTGGCACTTGACACCATATCCCCTGACTCACAGTAGCTGGCACTTGTACACCATATCCCCTGACTCACAGTAGCTGGCACTTGTCACCATATCCCCTGACTCACAGTAGCTGGCACTTGTCACTATATCCCCTGACTCACAGTAGCTGGCACTTGTCACCATATCCCCTGACTCACAGTAGCTGGCACTTGACACCATATCCCCTGACTCACAGTAGCTGGCACTTGACACCATATCCCCTGACTCACAGTAGCTGGCACTTGACACCATATCCCCTGACTCACAGTAGCTGGCACTTGTCACCATATCCCCTGACTCACAGTAGCTGGCACTTGTACACCATATCCCCTGACTCACAGTAGCTGGCACTTGACACCATATCCCCTGACTCACAGTAGCTGGCACTTGACACCATATCCCCTGACTCACAGTAGCTGGCACTTGTCACCATATCCCCTGACTCACAGTAGCTGGCACTTGACACCATATCCCCTGACTCACAGTAGCTGGCACTTGACACCATATCCCCTGACTCACAGTAGCTGGCACTTGACACCATATCCCCTGACTCACAGTAGCTGGCACTTGTCACCTATATCCCCTGACTCACAGTAGCTGGCACTTGTCACCATATCCCCTGACTCACAGTAGCTGGCACTTGTCACCATATCCCCTGACTCACAGTAGCTGGCACTTGTACACCATATCCCCTGACTCACAGTAGCTGGCACTTGTCACCATATCCCCTGACTCACAGTAGCTGGCACTTGTCACCATATCCCCTGACTCACAGTAGCTGGCACTTGTCACCATATCCCCTGACTCACAGTAGCTGGCACTTGTCACCATATCCCCTGACTCACAGTAGCTGGCACTTGACACCATATCCCCTGACTCACAGTAGCTGGCACTTGTCACCATATCCCCTGACTCACAGTAGCTGGCACTTGTCACCATATCCCCTGACTCACAGTAGCTGGCACTTGTCACCATATCCCCTGACTCACAGTAGCTGGCACTTGACACCATATCCCCTGACTCACAGTAGCTGGCACTTGTCACCATATCCCCTGACTCACAGTAGCTGGCACTTGTCACCATATCCCCTGACTCACAGTAGCTGGCACTTGTCACCATATCCCCTGACTCACAGTAGCTGGCACTTGACACCATATCCCCTGACTCACAGTAGCTGGCACTTGTCACTATATCCCCTGACTCACAGTAGCTGGCACTTGTCACCATATCCCCTGACTCACAGTAGCTGGCACTTGACACCATATCCCCTGACTCACAGTAGCTGGCACTTGACACCATATCCCCTGACTCTCAGTAGCTGGCACTTTTTACTATATCCCCTGACTCACAGTAGCTGGCACTTGTCACCATATCCCCTGACTCACAGTAGCTGGCACTTGTCACCATATCCCCTGACTCACAGTAGCTGGCACTTGTCACCATATGCCCCTGACTCACAGTAGCTGGCACTTGACACCATATCCCCTGACTCACAGTAGCTGGCACTTGTCACCATATCCCCTGACTCACAGTAGCTGGCACTTGTCACCATATCCCCTGACTCACAGTAGCTGGCACTTGTCACCATATCCCCTGACTCACAGTAGCTGGCACTTGTCACCATATCCCCTGACTCACAGTAGCTGGCACTTGACACCATATCCCCTGACTCACAGTAGCAGGCACTTGTCACCATATCCCCTGACTCACAGTAGCTGGCACTTGACACCATATCCCCTGACTCACAGTAGCTGGCACTTGACACCATATCCCCTGACTCACAGTAGCTGGTACTTGACACCATATCCCCTGACTCACAGTAGCTGGTACTTGACACCATATCCCCTGACTCACAGTAGCTGGCACTTGACACCATATCCCCCTGACTCACAGTAGCTGGCACTTGACACCATATCCCCTGACTCATAGTAGCTGGCACTTGACACCATATCCCCTGACTCACAGTAGCTGGCACTTGTCACCATATCCCCTGACTCACAGTAGCTGGCACTTGTTACTATATCCCCTGACTCACAGTAGCTGGCACTTGTTACTATATCCCCTGACTCACAGTAGCTGAGCACTTGTCACCATATCCCCTGACTCACAGTAGCTGGCACTTGACACCATATCCCCTGACTCACAGTAGCTGGCACTTGACACCATATCCCCCTGACTCACAGTAGCTGGCACTTGACACCATATCCCCTGACTCATAGTAGCTGGCACTTGACACCATATCCCCTGACTCACAGTAGCTGGCACTTGTCACCATATCCCCTGACTCACAGTAGCTGGCACTTGTTACTATATCCCCTGACTCACAGTAGCTGGCACTTGTTACTATATCCCCTGACTCACAGTAGCTGAGCACTTGTCACCATATCCCCTGACTCACAGTAGCTGGCACTTGACACCATATCCCCTGACTCACAGTAGCTGGCACTTGACACCATATCCCCTGACTCATAGTAGCTGGCACTTGACACCATATCTCCTGACTCACAGTAGCTGGCACTTGACACCATATCCCCTGACTCATAGTAGCTGGTACTTGACACCATATCCCCTGACTCACAGTAGCTGGCACTTGACACCATATCTCCTGACTCACAGTAGCTGGCACTTGACACCATATCCCCTGACTCACAGTAGCTGGCACTTGACACCATATCCCCTGACTCACAGTAGCTGGCATTTGACACCATATCCCCTGACTCACAGTAGCTGGTACTTGACACCATATCCCCTGACTCACAGTAGCTGGCACTTGACACCAAATCCCCTGACTCACAGTAGCTGGCACTTGTTACTATATCCCCTGACTCACAGTAGCTAGCATTTGTCACCAAATCCCCTGACTCACAGTAGCTGGCACTTGTTACTATATCCCCTGACTCACAGTAGCTGGCACTTGTCACCATATCCCCTGACTCACAATAGCTGGCACTTGACACCATATCCCCTGACTCACAGTAGCTGGCACTTGACACCATATCCCCTGACTCGCAGTAGCTGGCACTTGACACCATATCCCGTGACTCAAAGTAGCTGGCACTTGTCACCATATCCCCTGACTCACAGTAGCTGGCACTTGACACCATATCCCCTGACTCGCAGTAGCTGGCACTTGACACCATATCCCGTGACTCAATGTAGCTGGCACTTGACACCAAATCCCCGGACTTTACAGTAGCTGGCACTTGTTACTATATCCCCTGACTCACAGTAGCTGGCACTTGACACCATATCCCCTGACTCACAGTAGCTGGCACTTGTCACCATATCCCCTGACTCACAGTAGCTGGCACTTGTTACTATATCCCCTGACTCACAGTAGCTAGCATTTGTCACCAAATCCCCTGACTCACAGTAGCTGGCACTTGTTACTATATCCCCTGACTCACAGTAGCTGGCACTTGTCACCATATCCCCTGACTCACAATAGCTGGCACTTGACACCATATCCCCTGACTCACAGTAGCTGGCACTTGTCACCATATCCCCTGACTCACAGTAGCTGGCACTTGACACCATATCCCCTGACTCACAGTAGCTGGCACTTGTCACCATATCCCCTGACTCACAGTAGCTGGCACTTGTCACCATATCCCCTGACTCACAGTAGCTGGCACTTGTCACCATATCCCCTGACTCACAGTAGCTGGCACTTGTCACCATATCCCCTGACTCACAGTAGCTGGCACTTGACACCATATCCCCTGACTCACAGTAGCTGGCACTTGTTACTATATCCCCTGACGCACAGTAGCTGGCACTTGTCACCATATCCCCTGACTCACAGTAGCTGGCACTTGACACCATATCCCCTGACTCACAGTAGCTGGCACTTGTCACCATATCCCCTGACTCACAGTAGCTGGCACTTGACACCATATCCCCTGACTCACAGTAGCTGGCACTTGTCACAATATCCCCTGACTCACAGTAGCTGGCACTTGTCACCATATCCCCTGACTCACAGTAGCTGGCACTTGTCACCATATCCCCTGACTCACAGTAGCTGGCACTTGACACCATATCCCCTGACTCACAGTAGCTGGCACTTGTCACTATATCCCCTGACTCACAGTAGCTGGCACTTGTCACCATATCCCCTGATTCACAGTAGCTGGCACTTGACACCATATCCCCTGACTCACAGTAGCTGGCACTTGACACCATATCCCCTGACTCTCAGTAGCTGGCACTTGTCACCATATCCCCTGACTCACAGTAGCTGGCACTTGTCACCATATGCCCTGACTCACAGTAGCTGGCACTTGACACCATATCCCCTGACTCACAGTAGCTGGCACTTGTCACCATATCCCCTGACTCACAGTAGCTGGCACTTGTCACCATATCCCCTGACTCACAGTAGCTGGCACTTGTCACCATATCCCCTGACTCACAGTAGCTGGCACTTGTCACCATATCCCCCTGACTCACAGTAGCTGGCACTTGACACCATATCCCCTGACTCACAGTAGCAGGCACTTGTCACCATATCCCCTGACTCACAGTAGCTGGCACTTGACACCATATCCCCTGACTCACAGTAACTGGCACTTGACACCATATCCCCTGACTCACAGTAGCTGGTACTTGACACCATATCCCCTGACTCACAGTAGCTGGTACTTGACACCATATCCCCTGACTCACAGTAGCTGGCACTTGACACCATATCCCCCTGACTCACAGTAGCTGGCACTTGACACCATATCCCCTGACTCATAGTAGCTGGCACTTGACACCATATCCCCTGACTCACAGTAGCTGGCACTTGTCACCATATCCCCTGACTCACAGTAGCTGGCACTTGTTACTATATCTCCTGACTCACAGTAGCTGGCACTTGTTACTATATCCCCTGACTCACAGTAGCTGAGCACTTGTCACCATATCCCCTGACTCACAGTAGCTGGCACTTGACACCATATCCCCTGACTCACAGTAGCTGGCACTTGACACCATATCCCCCTGACTCACAGTAGCTGGCACTTGACACCATATCCCCTGACTCATAGTAGCTGGCACTTGACACCATATCCCCTGACTCACAGTAGCTGGCACTTGTTACCATATCCCCTGACTCACAGTAGCTGGCACTTGTTACTATATCCCCTGACTCACAGTAGCTGGCACTTGTTACTATATCCCCTGACTCACAGTAGCTGAGCACTTGTCACCATATCCCCTGACTCACAGTAGCTGGCACTTGACACCATATCCCCTGACTCACAGTAGCAGGCACTTGTCACCATATCCCCTGACTCACAGTAGCTGGCACTTGACACCATATCCCCTGACTCACAGTAGCTGGCACTTGACACCATATCCCCTGACTCACAGTAGCTGGCACTTGACACCATATCCCCTGACTCACAGTAGCTGGTACTTGACACCATATCCCCTGACTCACAGTAGCTGGCACTTGACACCATATCCCCCTGACTCACAGTAGCTGGCACTTGACACCATATCCCCTGACTCATAGTAGCTGGCACTTGACACCATATCCCCTGACTCACAGTAGCTGGCACTTGTCACCATATCCCCTGACTCACAGTAGCTGGCACTTGTTACTATATCCCCTGACTCACAGTAGCTGGCACTTGTTACTATATCCCCTGACTCACAGTAGCTGAGCACTTGTCACCATATCCCCTGACTCACAGTAGCTGGTACTTGACACACCATATCCCCTGACTCACAGTAGCTGGCACTTGACACCATATCCCCTGACTCACAGTAGCTGGCACTTGACACCATATCCCCTGACTCATAGTAGCTGGCACTTGACACCATATCCCCTGACTCACAGTAGCTGGCACTTGACACCATATCCCCTGACTCATAGTAGCTGGTACTTGACACCATATTCCCTGACTCACAGTAGCTGGCACTTGACACCATATCCCCTGACTCACAGTAGCTGGCACTTGACACCATATCCCCTGACTCATAGTAGCTGGCACTTGACACCATATCCCCTGACTCACAGTAGCTGGCACTTGTCACCATATCCCCTGACTCACAGTAGCTGGCACTTGACACCATATCCCCTGACTCACAGTAGCTGGCACTTGACACCATATCCCCTGACTCACAGTAGCTGGCACTTGTTACTATATCCCCTGACTCACAGTAGCTGGTACTTGACACCATATCCCCTGACTCATAGTAGCTGGCACTTGACACCATATTCCCTGACTCACAGTAGCTGGCACTTGACACCATATCCCCTGACTCGCAGTAGCTGGCACTTGACACCATATCCCGTGACTCAAAGTAGCTGGCACTTGACACCAAATCCCCTGACTTTACAGTAGCTGGCACTTGTTACTATATCCCCTGACTCACAGTAGCTGGCACTTGACACCATATCCCCTGACTCACAGTAGCTGGCACTTGTCACCATATCCCCTGACTCACAGTAGCTGGCACTTGACACCATATCCCCTGACTCACAGTAGCTGGCACTTGTCACCATATCCCCTGACTCACAGTAGCTGGCACTTGTCACCATATCCCCTGACTCACAGTAGCTGGCACTTGTCACCATATCCCCTGACTCACAGTAGCTGGCACTTGACACCATATCCCCTGACTCACAGTAGCTGGCACTTGTTACTATATCCCCTGACTCACAGTAGCTGGCACTTGACACCATATCCCCTGACTCACAGTAGCTGGCACTTGTCACCATATCCCCTGACTCACAGTAGCTGGCACTTGACACCAAATCCCCTGACTCACAGTAGCTGGCACTTGTTACCATATCCCCTGACTCACAGTAGCTGGCACTTGACACCATATCCCCTGACTCGCAGTAGCTGGCACTTGACACCATATCCCCTGACTCACAGTAGCTGGCACTTGACACCATATCCCCTGACTCGCAGTAGCTGGCACTTGACACCATATCCCCTGACTCACAGTAGCTGGCACTTGTCGCCATCCCCTGACTCACAGTAGCTGGCACTTGTCACCATATCCCCTGACTCACAGTAGCTGGCACTTGACACCATATCCCCTGACTCACAGTAGCTGGCACTTGTCACCATATCCCCTGACTCACAGTAGCTGGCACTTGTTACTATATCCCCTGACTCACAGTAGCTGGCACTTGTCACCATATCCCCTGACTCACAGTAGCTGGCACTTGACACCATATCCCCTGACTCACAGTAGCTGGCACTTGTCACCATATCCCCTGACTCACAGTAGCTGGCACTTGACACCATATCCCCTGACTCACAGTAGCAGGCACTTGTCACTATATCCCCTGACTCACAGTAGCTGGCACTTGTTACTATATCCTCTGACTCACAGTAGCTGGCACTTGTCACCATATCTCCTGACTCACAGTAGCTGGCACTTGACACCATATCCCCTGACTCACAGTAGCTGCACTTGACACCATATCCCCTGACTCACAGTAGCTGGCACTTGACACCATATCCCCTGACTCACAGTAGCTAGTACTTGACACCATATCCCCTGACTCACAGTAGCTGGCACTTGACACCAAATCCCCTGACTCACAGTAGCTGGCACTTGTTACTATATCCCCTGACTCACAGTAGCTAGCATTTGTCACCAAATCCCCTGACTCACAGTAGCTGGCACTTGTTACTATATCCCCTGACTCACAGTAGCTGGCACTTGTCACCATATCCCCTGACTCACAATAGCTGGCACTTGACACCATATCCCCTGACTCACAGTAGCTGGCACTTGACACCATATCCCCTGACTCGCAGTAGCTGGCACTTGACACCATATCCCGTGACTCAAAGTAGCTGGCACTTGTCACCATATCCCCTGACTCACAGTAGCTGGCACTTGACACCATATCCCCTGACTCGCAGTAGCTGGCACTTGACACCATATCCCGTGACTCAATGTAGCTGGCACTTGACACCAAATCCCCTGACTTTACAGTAGCTGGCACTTGTTACTATATCCCCTGACTCACAGTAGCTGGCACTTGACACCATATCCCCTGACTCACAGTAGCTGGCACTTGTCACCATATCCCCTGACTCACAGTAGCTGGCACTTGACACCATATCCCCTGACTCACAGTAGCTGGCACTTGTCACCATATCCCCTGACTCACAGTAGCTGGCACTTGTCACCATATCCCCTGACTCACAGTAGCTGGCACTTGTCACCATATCCCCTGACTCACAGTAGCTGGCACTTGTCACCATATCCCCTGACTCACAGTAGCTGGCACTTGACACCATATCCCCTGACTCACAGTAGCTGGCACTTGTTACTATATCCCCTGACTCACAGTAGCTGGCACTTGTCACCATATCCCCTGACTCACAGTAGCTGGCACTTGACACCATATCCCCTGACTCACAGTAGCTGGCACTTGTCACCATATCCCCTGACTCACAGTAGCTGGCACTTGACACCATATCCCCTGACTCACAGTAGCTGGCACTTGTCACAATATCCCCTGACTCACAGTAGCTGGCACTTGTCACCATATCCCCTGACTCACAGTAGCTGGCACTTGTCACCATATCCCCTGACTCACAGTAGCTGGCACTTGACACCATATCCCCTGACTCACAGTAGCTGGCACTTGTCACTATATCCCCTGACTCACAGTAGCTGGCACTTGTCACCATATCCCCTGACTCACAGTTGCTGGCACTTGACACCATATCCCCTGACTCACAGTAGCTGGCACTTTACACCATATCCCCTGACTCTCAGTAGCCGGCACTTGTTACTATATCCCCTGACTCACAGTAGCTGGCACTTGTCACCATATCCCCTGACTCACAGTAGCTGGCACTTGTCACCATATCCCCTGACTCACAGTAGCTGGCACTTGTCACCATATGCCCTGACTCACAGTAGCTGGCACTTGACACCATATCCCCTGACTCACAGTAGCTGGCACTTGTCACCATATCCCCTGACTCACAGTAGCTGGCACTTGTCACCATATCCCCTGACTCACAGAAGCTGGCACTTGTCACCATATCCCCTGACTCACAGTAGCTGGCACTTGACACCATATCCCCTGACTCACAGTAGCTGGCACTTGACACCATATCCCCTGACTCACAGTAGCTGGTACTTGACACCATATCCCCTGACTCACAGTAGCTGGTACTTGACACCATATCCCCTGACTCACAGTAGCTGGCACTTGACACCATGTCCCCCTGACTCACAGTAGCTGGCACTTGACACCATATCCCCTGACTCATAGTAGCTGGCACTTGACACCATATCCCCTGACTCACAGTAGCTGGCACTTGTCACCATATCCCCTGACTCACAGTAGCTGGCACTTGTTGCTATATCCCCTGACTCACAGTAGCTGGCACTTGTTACTATATCCCCTGACTCACAGTAGCTGAGCACTTGTCACCATATCCCCTGACTCACAGTAGCTGGCACTTGACACCATATCCCCTGACTCACAGTAGCTGGCACTTGACACCATATCCCCCTGACTCACAGTAGCTGGCACTTGACACCATATCCCCTGACTCATAGTAGCTGGCACTTGACACCATATCCCCTGACTCACAGTAGCTGGCACTTGTCACCATATCCCCTGACTCACAGTAGCTGGCACTTGTTACTATATCCCCTGACTCACAGTAGCTGGCACTTGTTACTATATCCCCTGACTCACAGTAGCTGAGCACTTGTCACCATATCCCCTGACTCACAGTAGCTGGCACTTGACACCATATCCCCTGACTCACAGTAGCAGGCACTTGTCACCATATCCCCTGACTCACAGCAGCTGGCACTTGACACCATATCCCCTGACTCACAGTAGCTGGCACTTGACACCATATCCCCTGACTCACAGTAGCTGGTACTTGACACCATATCCCCTGACTCACAGTAGCTGGCACTTGACACCATATCCCCCTGACTCACAGTAGCTGGCACTTGACACCATATCCCCTGACTCATAGTAGCTGGCACTTGACACCATATCCCCTGACTCACAGCAGCTGGCACTTGTCACCATATCCCCTGACTCACAGTAGCTGGCACTTGTTACTATATCCCCTGACTCACAGTAGCTGGCACTTGTTACTATATCCCCTGACTCACAGTAGCTGAGCACTTGTCACCATATCCCCTGACTCACAGTAGCTGGTACTTGACACCATATCCCCTGACTCACAGTAGCTGGCACTTGACACCATATCCCCTGACTCACAGTAGCTGGCACTTGACACCATATCCCCTGACTCATAGTAGCTGGCACTTGACACCATATCCCCTGACTCACAGTAGCTGGCACTTGACACCATATCCCCTGACTCATAGTAGCTGGTACTTGACACCATATCCCCTGACTCACAGTAGCTGGCACTTGACACCATATCCCCTGACTCACAGTAGCTGGCACTTGACACCATATCCCCTGACTCACAGTAGCTGGCACTTGTTACTATATCCCCTGACTCACAGTAGCTGGTACTTGACACCATATCCCCTGACTCATAGTAGCTGGCACTTGACACCATATTCCCTGACTCACAGTAGCTGGCACTTGACACCATATCCCCTGACTCATAGTAGCTGGCACTTGTCACCATATCCCCTGACTCACAGTAGCTGGCACTTGACACCATATCCCCTGACTCACAGTAGCTGGCACTTGACACCATATCCCCTGACTTATAGTAGCTGGCACTTGACACCATATCCCCTGACTCATAGTAGCTGGCACTTGACACTTGATGTTAATTTTTGACCATTTTGGAAAATTTTTGACACAAAATTGAATATTTTTTTTCTCCCTTCCTATTTATGCTATAATGCTGAGAGATGAGCAAGTTGAACCAAATTTTATATAAAACTAGTCAAAAAAGTTTGATTGAAATCGAATCATTTTTCATTTGTCACATTTTTCCGTAATGTGACTAGTGTGCCCCCCACTAGTGTGCTTGTGTATAACTATACCTGTACCAGTCTTAACACTAGTGTGCTTGTGTATAACTATACCTGTACCAAATCTTAACACTGGTGTGCTTGTGTATAACTATTCCTGTACAAGTCTTAACACTGGTGTGCTTGTGTATAACTATACCTGTACCAAATCTTAACACTGGTGTGCTTGTGCATAACTATTCCTGTACAAGTCTTAACACTGGTGTGCTTGTGTATAACTATACCTGTACCAGTCTTAACACTAGTGTGCTTGTGTATAACTATTCCTGTACCAGTCTTAACACTAATGTGCTTGTGTATAACTATTCCTGTACCAGTCTTAACACTGGTGTGCTTGTGTATAACTATTCCTGTACCAGTCTTAACACTGGTGTGCTTGTGTATAACTATTCCTGTACCAGTCTTAACACTGGTGTGCTTGTGTATAACTATACCTGTACCAAATCTTAACACTGGTGTGCTTGTGTATAACTATTCCTGTACAAGTCTTAACACTGGTGTGCTTGTGTATAACTATACCTGTACCAAATCTTAACACTGGTGTGCTTGTGCATAACTATTCCTGTACAAGTCTTAACACTGGTGTGCTTGTGTATAACTATACCTGTACCAGTCTTAACACTAGTGTGCTTGTGTATAACTATTCCTGTACCAGTCTTAACACTAGTGTGCTTGTGTATAACTATTCCTGTACCAGTCTTAACACTGGTGTGCTTGTGTATAACTATTCCTGTACCAGTCTTAACACTGGTGTGCTTATGTATAACTATACCTGTACCAGTCTTAACACTAGTGTGCTTGTGTATAACTATACCTGTACCAGTCTTAACACTGGTGTGCTTGTGTATAACTATTCCTGTACCAGTCTTAACACTAGTGTGCTTGTGTATAACTATTCCTGTACCAGTCTTAACACTGGTGTGCTTGTGTATAACTATTCCTGTACCAGTCTTAACACTGGTGTGCTTGTGTATAACTATTCCTGTACCAGTCTTAACACTGGTGTCCTTGTGTATAACTATTCAAGTACCAGTCTTAACACTTGGAAGGTTTTTTATTGGTATATATGAACTTCGACTTAGCACTAGAGTGCTTTTAATTTGATATAATAAATGATTTACTTAAAATAATTTTTCACTGTAGCTTGAGTATCATGGTTAGCATATTTATAACTTAAATAATATTTTGTGTTTGTATGTCTTGATATTAGCATGATTAGGTTGTTCCCTTGTGTTTACTAAGATGCAACTTAACTTGTACTTGTGAGTAACTATTCTGTTTTAACATTGCCGTGAATGAATTCCCATGATCTTGTAACATAATATGTACTGTTCTCAGTATTGTAAGTTGGTTAAAAGAAAGAGTTGTATGTCTGTCCTTATTTGAAAAGTCATTACTTGTTGACGAGTAATGTAAATATTGTCATCTTAGCTCTCTAGTTGTTGAGCTGTGTGGTCACGGTTAGCTTGCCTCAGCTAACCATGATTGTTGAGCTGTGTTCATGGTAAGTTGGCCTCAGATGGCCCTGGATGTTGAGCTGTGTGTTCATGGTTAGCTGGTCTCAGCTAACCATGATTGTTGAGCTGTGTGTCCGAGGTTAGTTGACCTCAGCTAGTCCTGGTTGATCAGTTGTGTGTTCATGGTCAACCCATCCTCCTGTTTAGATAGTAGTGGTTGTAACTATGTGCACAATAGAACAAATACTGACGTACTAAGCAATTGGACAGTAGAATTTGGTACTATTCACTCTATATATTCCGAAAAAAAATGACGCTGAAAAACCAACTTAAATATTCCAAGGCCTAGTATAGAACACATATGTACTATATTATGCCACAGGTAGCGTGTATTAGGCCTGTGGAGGTTAGGTTAGGGTAGCTTAGCTTGTCTTTGCAACATAAATACAAAACCTATTCCGGTTTGGCCAAATTAGTAGAAATTTCTACTTTATAATTGCGTTGTTCGTTTGTATATGTACTATGGTCCTAATGCACTGTGGAGAAATGCCCAACAGACCACTGGAACATTATCTAACACAGTGCACAGTTACACACACAACAGACCACTGGAACATTATCTAACACAGTGCATAGTTACACACACAACAGACCACTGGAACATTATCTAACACAGAGCACAGTTACAAACCCATTAAGATTTCAACTTAATTCAACAGAGCAGAAGAAGTTGTTAAACACATATGGCAAAATCTTACTGAAGCGACCATACGAGTCATAAATACTCATACTTCGCCCAAGTAACACAGAAACAAGCAACATTTAGTGGGCCAGCCAAAGGCTTAGGGCCCGCGAAGGAATATTCTTGCAAAAAAAAAAAAATATATGGTCCTAACCGTTATTATAAGTACAACCAAAACAGGAGGATAGGCTGTCATGGTCAGTTGGTATCAGCTAGCCCTGGTTGATCTGTTGTGTGTTCATGGCCAGTTAGCATCAGATATCTACAGTTAATGAGTTGTGTGGTCCATGGCCACTTGACATCAGTTATCTCTGTAATCTGCTGGTGATTATAGAGCTGAGGACGATATGTGTTTATCACTGATATTTAACAATGTGTTTATCACTGATATTTAACAATGTGTTTATCACTGATATTTAACAATGTGTTTATCACTGATATTTAACAATGTGTTTAACATGTTATTCAAAATACTTTTGTTTTTATTTTTCACAGGATCTGATTTCTATATATTATTTATATGGGTCAAAAAGATTAGTAATATCAGCCAATATATTTTGGTCAATATGTTTCCCGACCCAATTTAAAATTTTAATATTGATCATGTTTTAATTAACTTATTATAATGACACATATAATTCAAGAAATGCCTTAATATAGTTCCTGTTGCATTTATGAAATTGCACAAGCCTGCATTTTGAAATATGTTTTCTATTGTCAGAGTTTATTTTTTTGCTCTGAATCTAAGTTACATCGCTGCGTTGAACTAAAATATTGCAAAGGTTTCGCTCAATCAGCTTAGATTTTCATCTATTCCAGTATCTGATAAAACCTTGTCTTTAGGTTAAAATTCTCAACAGCAATATACATTAATGTGTAAGAAAAGTTGTCTTCAATGATTTTGGTTTGTGTTCTGTAGTGGTAAGGTCAGCGGGCTAACATGTTAGTGTGCCGTCGTCTCTGGTACCTTCCTTACATAGTAGGAATATCTCGGTGGAACCTGCCCCCTTGTTCCTCACTCTTGTCAACAACAGTTCGCAGGGAAATAATATCAGATGCGATCAGAGAAAATACAATTATACTGACATCAATGCTCACAGACTTAATACTCTTTATCAGTTCTTCAACATCCATGTTCCAGACTTAATACTCTTTATCAGTTCTTCAACATCCATGTTCCAGACTTAATACTCTTTATCAGTTCTTCAACATCCATGTTCCAGACTTAATACTCTTTATCAGTTCTTCAACATCCATGTTCCAGACTTAATACTCTTTATCAGTTCTTCAACATCCATGTTCCAGACTTAATACTCTTTATCAGTTCTTCAACAAAGTGCACGAATTCTGAAATTCGGCGGTTCCAGGAAATTTATTCACTTCTGATTTGAAGGCTTGCCTTGCATCCCTCTCCGTCTCACTCATTACTCTTTCCAACTGGTCGTCCTTTCTCAGAACCATCATAAATTCCTGCATACAAGTTAGCATCACTTTAACATGAACATTTATGTTCTATGAAAACAGAAGCTAGACTTTCTTTATTCATGATCTTGATTTTTTTTCATCAATTCACTTTTCACATAAAGAGGTGGCAGCAAAATTTGAGGAGGACAGACTAGAGGTTGAGCAGCCACAATATGCGAGGCAAGTTGAATGGCTTCTGGAGATGGCCTCCACTACACTCATAGTGTTTGTCACCTGCTCCACTCTCCCACAAAGACAACCCGGGTATTTGGACTAGCCTCCCTGCATTCATATTATTACAGACATAAACAAAACTGAAGAGGTAGGCTTTTATCTGAATAAAATTAGATTACGAGAAAACTTGAGCTGATCAAAGGTAACCAAATACAGATTTGAATTCAACTCCTTGAAAATTTACAGAATCTGTCTACAAAAACTTGACAGTAATAATGACGCAGGCTTGTGCATTATCAATCATTTATATGTATTATTTAAAAGAGTATTAGCAACATAACATCATGTTCTCAGTTTAGGCAAGAGATGTTGTCGATCCTCTCGTAGGTTAGTTAGATTAATTGAACACAGTTATATTATTCAATAAACCAAGATTAATCTGTATCATCAACAACCATCAAGTGATAAGTAGGTTTACCTCAGGTTTAAAAAATGTTAAATATAAATTTCACCAAAGAAATATTTAGGCAAAACTGTATGTAATGTGAAACTTTCCATCATTGTATTACATGGTGGTGCTGGATATAACGGACCTATTATAGAATCTGGTAATATTTTGCTTGTTTGCTTATCACTTGACTGTTTATATTTGATGTAAACTTATATATAAGTAGAGTTATGAACATATATATCTTGCCAGATGGTGGCACTGTTACCAGTGGTGGAGTTATGTGTAACTCTCCAGATGGTCACACTGTTACCAGTGGTGGAGTTATGTGTAACTCTCCAGATGGTCACACTGTTACCAGTGGTGGAGTTATGTGTAACTCTCCAGATGGTCACACTGTTACCAGTGGTGGAGTTATGTGTAACTCTCCAGATGGTCACACTGTTACCAGTGGTGGAGTTATGTGTAACTCTCCAGATGTTCACACTGTTACCAGTGGTGGAGTTATGTGTAACTCTCCAGATGGTCACACTGTTACCAGTGGTGGAGTTATGTGTAACTCTCCAGATGGTCACACTGTTACCAGTGGTGGAGTTATGTGTAACTCTCCAGATGGTCACACTGTTACCAGTGGTGGAGTTATGTGTAACTCCAGATGGTCACACTGTTACCAGTGGTGGAGTTATGTGTAACTCTCCAGATGGTCACACTGTTACCAGTGGTGGAGTTATGTGTAACTCTCCAGATGGTCACACTGTTACCAGTGGTAAAGTTATGTGTAACTCTCCAGATGGTCACACTGTTACCAGTGGTGGAGTTATGTGTAACTCTCCAGATGGTCACACTGTTACCAGTGGTGGAGTTATGTGTAACTCTCCAGATGGTCACACTGTTACCAGTGGTGGAGTTATGTGTAACTCTCCAGATGGTCACACTGTTACCAGTGGTGGAGTTATGTGTAACTCTCCAGATGGTCACACTGTTACCAGTGGTGGAGTTATGTGTAACTCTCCAGATGGTCACACTGTTACCAGTGGTGGAGTTATGTGTAACTCTCCAGATGGTCACACTGTTACCAGTGGTGGAGTTATGTGTAACTCTCCAGATGGTCACACTGTTACCAGTGGTGGAGTTATGTGTAACTCTCCAGATGGTCACACTGTTACCAGTGGTGGAGTTATGTGTAACTCTCCAGATGGTCACACTGTTACCAGTGGTAAAGTTATGTGTAACTCTCCAGATGGTCACACTGTTACCAGTGGTGGAGTTATGTGTAACTCTCCAGATGGTCACACTGTTACCAGTGGTGGAGTTATGTGTAACTCTCCAGATGGTCACACTGTTACCAGTGGTGGAGTTATGTGTAACTCTCCAGATGGTCACACTGTTACCAGTGGTGGAGTTATGTGTAACTCTCCAGATGGTCACACTGTTACCAGTGGTGGAGTTATGTGTAACTCTCCAGATGGTCACACTGTTACCAGCGGTGGAGTTATGTGTAACTCTCCAGATGGTCACACTGTTACCAGTGGTGGAGTTATGTGTAACTCTCCAGATGGTCACACTGTTACCAGTGGTGGAGTTATGTGTAACTCTCCAGATGGTCACACTGTTACCAGTGGTGGAGTTATGTGTAACTCTCCAGATGGTCACACTGTTACCAGTGGTGGAGTTATGTGTAACTCTCCAGATGGTCACACTGTTACCAGTCGTGGAGTTAGGTGTAACTTTATATATCATGTTGCTGTGTGAGTTTTTTTCTTAAATTATCACATTTATTACTTTAGAATTTAATGAACAAAATTCTTAAAAACTCTTGTTTACTCTTTCGTAAGCTGAACAGGAAATAAAATAATAAACAAACATTCTGTTCACCAAAAGAATTTGAGGAATTTCCTTAACTAGTTATCACAGTTTTAACTAATTTGGGAAATTTGCTATATTTGCCTCACACAGCTCCATTCATTATAAAACTACAAAAAAATACAAAATTATGATTTATAATGTTATTTCTGATTTCGAGATGTTACTTTGGCATGGTTTTCATTACATATATTTGTGAAATACATGTCAGAAATAATAAATAATTAATCCACTTTTTTTTTAATGATCCCTTATTGAAACAAGAAAATAACACTGACCTAATAATTAATTGATAGACTCCCTTAGTACACGACAGTCAGAGCTTTGTCTACTATAGAGATATGTCAACTCCAAGGAGCACAGAGATATTCTGAGGAGTACGGCGTGCTGCTGGCCCAGACGTCGACTCAGGTAGTGGCGTGAGTGCAGGTGCGGCGACACACCAGCCAATCAGGAACAGGCAGGCGGAGAATGAGTAGTTTGCTGGTTTGACGGCGGGCGGGAGCCGGTGTGTCTGGTGGTGCAAGGTACGCTTTGCTTCCTGGGCAAAACATTTGGCGATACTGGTGGACGTATCTTCAATATAGTATCGTGTACTTGAATGACGTAAATTGTGTAGGGAAGAGCAGGCTCAATCTCTCTTGAAAGAGATTATCGTCACAATATATATATATATATATATATATATATATATATATATATATATATATATATATATATATGTACATATACATATACATATATAACAACTGAAAACTCACGCATATACATATATATATATATATATATATATATATATATATATATATATATATATATATATATATATATATATATATATATAGTGCTCTAGTGCTCTTGGGAGGTGGTGATCTTTGGTGTATTTAAATACTCCGAAATTACCATCTCTTTTAAGGGTCTGAGCAGGTGGTGGAGAAGGTTAAGGCGTACCTGTTATGCCAGTTGCTGGAAGGCTTCTGTGCTGGCTAGGGTTCGAGTCTCCTGGTGGGAAAGTGTTCTAAAGTTGTATACTTGACTCTCGTGTTTAGGAGAGTTGTGCCTTAAGCATAGACACTGTGTCTTCCCATATTAACAGAGACTTGATGAAATAAACGTATAAATGACCCCTCACTTGCTCTAGTGCTCTTGGGAGGTGGTGATCTTTGGTGTATTTAAATACTCCGAAATTACCATCTCTTTTAAGGGTCTGAGCAGGTGGTGGAGAGGGTTAAGGCGTACCTGTTATGCCAGTTGCTGGAAGGCTTCTGTGCTAGCTAGGGTTCAAGTCTCCTGGTGGGAAAGTGTTCTAAAGTTGTATACTTGACTCGTGTTTAGGAGAGTTGTGCCTTAAGCATAGACACTGTGTCTTCCCATATTAACAGGGACTTGATGAAATAAACGTATAAATGACCCCTCACTTGCTCTAGTGCTCTTGGGAGGTGGTGATCTTTGGTGTATTTAAATACTCCGAAATTACCATCTCTTTTAAGGGTCTGAGCAGGTGGTGGAGAGGGTTAAGGCGTACCTGTTATGCCAGTTGCTGGAAGGCTTCTGTGCTGGCTAGGGTTCGAGTCTCCTGGTGGGAAAGTGTTCTAAAGTTGTATACTTGACTCTCGTGTTTAGGAGAGTTGTGCCTTAAGCATAGACACTGTGTCTTCCCATATTAACAGGGACTTGATGAAATAAACGTATAAATGACCCCTCACTTGCTCTAGTGCTCTTGGAGGTGGTGATCTTTGGTGTATTTAAATACTCCGAAATTACCATCTCTTTTAAGGGTCTGAGCAGGTGGTGGAGAGGGTTAAGGCGTACCTGTTATGCCAGTTGCTGGAAGGCTTCTGTGCTGGCTAGGGTTCGAGTCTCCTGGTGGGAAAGTGTTCTAAAGTTGTATACTTGACTCTCGTGTTTAGGAGAGTTGTGCCTTAAGCATAGACACTGTGTCTTCCCATATTAACAGGGACTTGATGAAATAAACGTATAAATGACCCCTCACTTGCTCTAGTGCTCTTGGGAGGTGGTGATCTTTGGTGTATTTAAATACTCCGAAATTACCATCTCTTTTAAGGGTCTGAGCAAGTGGTGGAGAGGGTTAAGGCGTACCTGTTATGCCAGTTGCTGGAAGGCTTCTGTGCTGGCTAGGGTTCGAGTCTCCTGGTGGGAAAGTGTTCTAAAGTTGTATATATATATATATATATATATATATATATATATATATATATATATATATATATATATATATATATATATATATATATATATATGTCTATGATGTGTCTATAAGCATAGACACAGAGTTCTCCTATATTAACAGGAATTTGATGAAAGAACGGGAGTAACTCCTCGCTAGCTCTAGTTACCCTTGGGAGGTGGTGATCTTTAGGGGGTTTAAATACCCCAAAATTACCATCTCTTTTAAGGGTCTGAGTTTGGTGCAGTGGGTTAAAGGCGTACCAGTTATGCAAGCAGGAGGAGCTGCCAACCACCGGGAAGCAGCCAAGACATGTAAATACAGAGACCTTGAGCACCACTACAATTTTGTCTCCATTGCCTCAGAGACACTTGGTGCCTGGGGTAAAAGTGCTGCTAGCATTTCGAAGGAGTTGGGGTCTAAGCTATTCGAAACCACTAGAGACCCTAGAGCTGCCAGTTTTATTTTTCAGTGCCTTAGTGTGGGAATCTAGAGAGGAAATGCTCACTGCATCCATGGTTCCTGCCTGCCATCTGAGGAGCTGGAGGAGCTAGAGAATTTGTGGCAAACAGCCTTGTACCCTGCATGTAATCAACATTGTAACTTTTTTGTGTAATGACATTTTCAAATAAAGTTAGATAAATATACACACATACCAAAAGAATAGGGGTGGTAGGAGAAGAAAATATCAAAATGTTCAGTGAGGATCCACAAGATCTTCTCTGAGTACTCTTTATTTTCTTCTCCGAGGCTATGGGTTCCTACACTTGCACCAAAGGTGGTACCCCTTCTAGGTTTAAATATATATATATATATATATATATATATATATATATATATATATATATATATATATATATATATATATATATATATTTATATATATATTTATATATATATTTATATATATATATATATATATATATATATATATATATATATATATATATATATATATATATATATATATATATATATATATATATATATATATATATAGAGCGACCTACCATGAACACCCAAATCACGGAACTATTTACTCTACCCACCATGAGAGTAAGGACAAGACAAGAACATATCGATGCCAACACAGAAGACAATGTCCAACATAACAGGCCAATTACACTGGATTAATCTTTGTGTTTAGATAGGAGATGCCTCGTATGGGCCAATAAGCCTTCTGCAGCCCCTATGTTTATCCCTTATGTATCCCCCCATGTTTTTCACCTTCATTGTATTATCACCTGACCTAATGCGGGTATAAAATCAACTAGTATTGTAAGATTGTTCACTTGAGAATGAACCTTGGAGGTTCGAAACGTCGTGCAAATTATACAAATAAGTGTAATACACTCTATAGTAAATCACTTCTTTTCTTCACCTTAAAAGTACGAAAATGAGTTTTGGAGAACTCCTATTCCAATTAAGCCCTGATGCTAAGAAAATAGTTAGAGGGATAGAAGCCCTAAACCAGAAAATAATAAATACAGAATATGCGGTCATATTCAATGAAACATGTTTGAAAGAAAACCTGCTGCCAGTATACACCAATATATATATATATATATATATATATATATATATATATATATATATATATATATATATATATATATATATATATATATATATATATATATATATATATATATATATATATATATATATATATATATATATATATATATATATATATATGTATATATCAGGCAGCAGCCGACATGCTGAAGCCAAAACAGCTTGGGTTTGGCATTCCCCAAGGGTGTGAGGCAGCGGCTCATGCAGCTAGAGCCTACATTGCCAACATTACGGATGAAAAAGCCCTGATAAAGCTGGACTTCAAAAATGCTTTCAATCTGGTTAGAAGGGATGCAGTACTCAGTGCAGTTCATCGCCTTTTTCCTTCCCTCTACCCGTTTGTAAACTCATGCTACAGCAAGAATCTAACTCTGCTTTTTGGGGAACACGAAATTGAATCACAAGAAGGTGTCCAACAGGGTGACCCCCTTGCTCCTTTCCTTTTCTGCCTAGTTATCAAGGAAGTGACCGATAACCTGTCCAGTGAGCTCAATATTTTTGTTTTTGGACAATGGTATTCTAGCCGGCTCCCCAGCCTCACTCTTGGACGACATAAGAATAATTCAGGAGCAAGTAGCAAGCCTAGGCCTCACCCTGAACCCTTCCAAGTGCGAAATAACCTCCACCAACCAGCGCATAATAGAGCAAATAAAGGTTGTTTTGCCTGACATTCATACAACCAAACCTGAGGACAGCACACTCCTAGGTGCTCCTCTTGGCAGGAATGCCATCGACGAGGTCCTTGGTAAGAAGATCACTGACCTGAAGAGGATGAACGAGAGGATTGAAGACATCGATGCTCATGATGCACTTTACCTCATCACCAGATGCTTGTCCCTCCCCAGGCTGACCTACTTTCTAAGATGTTCGCCATCTTTCAACAATATTAAATTAGAAGAGTACGACAGCTTGCTGAAATCAACACTAGAAAAAACCCTCAATCTTTCCCTCAGCGACTCACAGTGGAAACAGGCCTCCCTTCCTGTCAGACTCGGGGGCCTTGGCGTGCGCACAGCAACACAAATTGCTGTGCCAGCGTTCCTGTCCTCTTCAGTGGGGTCTAACAACTTGGTGAAGGAAATCCTACCTGAGCACCTAGTTCAACAGGCAGGGGTACATGATCCCAGCTTCACAGACTGCACAACCAAATGGGTCTCTCTCGCAGGACCAGCACCCCCAACCACAGCCTTCTGAAGCCCATAAGCAATCCAGCTGGGATCGCCCCATTGCCGACCAAGAAGCTGCGACTTTGCTAGAAGCTGCGACAACACCACATGAGACTGCCCGACTTAGAGCTGTAGCTGCTCCCCATGCAGGTGATTTCCTATTAGCAACCCCAATGTCAGCAACCGGCACCCGTCTCACTCCGCAGGCCCTCCGAATTGCCGTAGCTCTCCGCCTCGCTGCCCCAATCCACACCAAATACAGGTGTATTTGCGGCGAGGCAGAGGCCGACAGATACGGTCAGCATGGCCTTCTCTGCCAAAGGACAGGAGGATGGCATGCAAGACACGGCGAGGTCAATGACATTATTAAGAGAAGCCTTACCACAGCCGGTTGTCCAGCAGAGAGAGAGCCCCGTTACCTAATGTCCCGCAACTCTGATGAGCCTGTCGGTCGCCCAGACGGAATCACGGTGAACCCCTGGAAGAGTGGTAGACAGTTGGTGTGGGATTACACTTGCGTTTCAACTTTGGCCAATACCTATGTTGACTTCAGTGCTACACAAGCAGGAGGAGCTGCCAATCACCGGGAAGCAGCCAAGTCACATAAATACAGAGACCTTGAGCACCACTACAATTTTGTCCCCATTGTCTCAGAGACACTTGGTGCCTGGGGTAAAAGTGCTGCTAGCTTTTTGAAGGAGTTAGGGTCTAAGCTAATCGAAACAACTAGAGACCCTAGAGCTGCCAGTTTTCTTTTTCAGTGCCTTAGTGTGACAATCCAGAGAGGAAATGCTCACTGCATCCATGGTTCCTGCCCGCCATCTGAGGAGCTGGAGGAGCTGTTCAACTTGTGACAAACAGCCTTGTACCCTGCATGTAATCAATATTGTAACTTTTTTTGTGTAATGAAATTTTCAAATAAAGTTAGATAAATATACACACATACCAAAAGAATAGGGGTGGTAGGAGAAGAAAATATCAAAGTGTTCAGTAAGGATCCACAAGGTCTTCTCTGAGTACTCTTTATTTTCTGCTCCGAGGCTATGGGTCCCTACACTTGCCCCAGAGGTGGTACCCCTTCTAGGTTTAAAAAAAAATATATATATATATATGTATGTATATATATATATATATATATATATATATATATATATATATATATATATATATACATACATATATATATATATATATATATGTATATATATATGTATATATATATGTATATATATATATATATATATATATATATATATATATATATATATATATATATATATATATATATATATATATATATATATATATATATATATGTGTGTATATCACGAAAATATCTTCTGATGGATGAAATATATAGTGACTTACACGGAAAAATTAATCAGTTACAGAAAATTCTTAAGCGCAAGTTAGAAAGTTTGATTAAAAATAGTGATTGGAACAAGAAATCTAATCCTAACAACGTGTTGAATCTGTCGTCCAAAACGATATGTGAAAATGTGGTTACTGCTTTGGGTTATGGTATGTCTTTTGCCATTTCAAATCAACCTTCTGCAGTTAAAATTGCTAGTTCATTGTTACAGCTTGAAAAACATAACTCTCTGTCTTCACAAAACCTAAACCTGGTTAAAGGTATTGTTTATGGTTCAATGTTGACGCCCCAAACAAACAATTTTCCCGAAAGATTCAGACGAAGCTTACAGGAGTTAAGAGCCGATCCTTCCATTCATATAACAAAGGCTGATAAATCCAGCACTATTGTTATTTTAAACAAGGAGGAATATATTTCGAAAATGAATGATCTCCTCCTAGATTCTTCAACGTACACTAAGCTTAGGAAAAATCCTCTTGAGGACATCATCAAGTTCTTCAATAGTAGCTTGAGGAAGTTGTTAAGTAAACATAAAGATCTTCTTAATCAATTTACTACTTCATCACCTTCATTACCATATCTATATGGTCTTGTCAAGACGCATAAGCCTAACAATCCCATGAGACCTATCATCAGTTCTGTGGGATCCATTTCTTACAAACTCTCCAAATGGCTTACCAAAATCTTGTCCCCTTTGTTAGGAACTATCTCCTCTTCTCATTTGACAAATTCTCTTGATTTAGTTAACAAATTGAATAGTGTTCCTGTCACTCCTGATGTAATGTTAATCAGTTTTGACGTTTGTTCCTTGTTCACAAAGGTACCGGTCGATGATATTCTCGATTATCTTGCTCGTGAACTAATGAGCCATGACTTACCTCTTTCTGCTGATATTATTGTCAGTCTTGTTAAGTTGTGCATTAAAGAATGTAAATTTACCTTTAATAATGAGTATTATTTACAGACTTTTGGAATGGCAATGGGGAATCCTCTATCGCCATTGCTCTCATACCTGTACATGGAATTCTTTGAAAAGAAATTTGTTTCAAAAATAACTCCTGGAATCATTCCTTGGTTTAGATATGTTGATGATATCTTGTGTATTTGGCCTTCAGATGTAAACACAGACGAATTTGAAGCCAAACTTAATGACCAAGTCACCTCCATAAAATTTACTATGGAGACTGAAATTGATAAATGTTTGCCATTCTTAGATGTGCTTATTCATAGGGAAAACTCTTCATTAAAGTTTAGTGTTTACAGAAAACCTACGAACAATTTATCTTATGTTCATTATTTTTCAGGGCATAAATACAATGTAAAAAAGTCAATTTTTTCTTCTATGTATCTAAGAGCTCTTCGAGTTGTGAGTCCAGAATTCTTAGATGAAGAATTTAAGAATATTGATTCGATTGGTCTTAAGCTTTGTTACCCACTGAATTTTTTGGAAGTTTGTCGTAACAAAGCTCGTCGTACATATTATAATAATGTATGCAGTGAAAGGATTCGCCCAAAGAATGTGTTATGTTTACCATATTTCTCTGGGTTTGAGAATATTGTCAAGGCCTTGAAACTTTTTAATATAGATGTAATGTTTAGCTACGAAAACACTGTTGGTAAGCTATTAGTAAGGAACAGCCCTCGTAGTGATAATTGCGTCATTTATAAAATACCTTGTAAGGAATGTAATAAGTTCTATGTCGGGCAAACATCTAAAGATTTAAAATGTAGAATATCGCAACATAAATACTCTGTAAGACAGGGCCAATTGTCTAATGCTTTGTTTGTGCATTTGTCAGAAAAAGCTCACCAAATTGATTGGGAGAGTGCTTCTTCAATAACAAATTGTAAAAGCACCTATAACAGAAACATAATTGAATCTGCTTTGATACAGATCACCAAAGAAAGTAATTTGAATATTAGCAGTGGTCTATATAACTTAGATCCATTTCTAATAGATCAGCTAAAGGGCGATTTAAGTAGAATCATTGAAAAACATTTGTCTCACTAATTTATTGTATATATTTACTTCTTTATGTTATAATTACCTATATATTATGCTTGTATGTCTGCTGTATCAGATGGGCCATTGGGCTACATCGGATGTGTCAATTGGGTGCATCTGATGGGCCAATGGGCCGTCTGCGTTGTCCAAGTATTGTACCTCACCTTACTTCACCACTCCTTCCTGCCTATTTATACCCATCACTCGATCTGTAAAATGACCTTCTGAAGATGTATTTAATATACGAAAGTACTTAAGGAAATTTCTTGTTTCATTTTTCCTCCGTGGTCTGACATTGTCACATTCTTAATCACGTGTTTATTTTCGTGATATACACATAATAAATATATATATATATATATATATATATATATATATATATATATATATTGGTGTATACTGGCAGCAGGTTTTCTTTCAAACATGTTTCATTGAATATGACCGCATTTTCTGTATTTATTATTTTCTGGTTTAGGGCTTCTATCCCTCTAACTATTTTCTTAGCATCAGGGCTTAATTGGAATAGGAGTTCTCCAAAACTCATTTTCGTACTTTTAAGGTGAAGAAAAGAAGTGATTTACTATAGAGTGTATTACACTTATTTGTATAATTTGCACGACGATAATCTACCCACCATGAGAGTAAGGACAAGACAAGAACATATCGATGCCAACACAGAAGACAATGTCCAACATAACAGGCCAATTACACTGGATTAATCTTTGTGTTTAGATAGGAGATGCCTCGTATGGGCCAATAAGCCTTCTGCAGCCCCTATGTTTATCCCTTATGTATCCCCCCATGTTTTTCACCTTCATTGTATTATCACCTGACCTAATGCGGGTATAAAATCAACTAGTATTGTAAGATCTGTTCACTTGAGAATGAACCATGGAGGTTCGAAACGTCGTGCAAATTATACAAATAAGTGTAATACACTCTATAGTAAATCACTTCTTTTCTTCACCTTAAAAGTACGAAAATGAGTTTTGGAGAACTCCTATTCCAATTAAGCCCTGATGCTAAGAAAATAGTTAGAGGAATAGAAGCCCTAAACCAGAAAATAATAAATACAGAATATGCGGTCATATTCAATGAAACATGTTTGAAAGAAAACCTGCTTCCAGTATAAGAACATAAGAACATAAGAACAAAGGTAACTGCAGAAGGCCTATTGGCCCATACGAGGCAGCTCCTATTCTATAACCACCCAATCCCACTCATATACTTGTCCAACCCATGCTTGAAACAATCGAGGGACCCCACCTCCACAATGTTACGCGGCAATTGGTTCCACAAATCAACAACCCTGTTACTGAACCAGTATTTACCCAAGTCTTTCCTAAATCTAAACTTATCCAATTTATATCCATTGTTTCGTGTTCTGTCCTGTGTTGATACTTTTAATACCCTATTAATATCCCCCCGGTTATGTCCATTCATCCACTTGTAAACCTCTATCATGTCACCCCTAACTCTTCGCCTTTCCAGTGAATGCAACTTAAGCTTTGTTAATCTTTCTTCATATGAAAGATTTCTAATTTGGGGAATTAACTTAGTCATCCTACGCTGGACACGTTCAAGTGAATTTATATCCATTCTATAATATGGCGACCAAAACTGAACTGCATAATCTAAATGGGGCCTAACTAGAGCAAGATATAGCTTGAGAACCACACCAGGTGTCTTGTTACTAACGCTGCGATTAATAAATCCAAGTGTCCGATTTGCCTTATTACGAACATTTATGCATTGATCCTTTTGTTTTAAATTCTTACTAATCATTACTCCCAGATCCTTTTCGCAATCCGACTTCGCAATCACAACACCATCTAGCTCGTATCTTGTAACTCTATCATCATTACCTAACCTCAGAACTTTACATTTATCAGCATTAAACTGCATCTGCCAATCCTTTGACCATTTCAAAACCCTATCTAGATCAACTTGAAGTGATAGTGAGTCCTCCTCCGAATTAATTTCCCTACCGATTTTCGTATCATCGGCAAATTTGCAAATGTTGCTACTCAAACCTGAATCTAAATCATTTATATATATTATAAACAACAGAGGTCCCAGGACAGAGCCTTGAGGCACTCCACTTACAACATTTTCCCACTCTGACTTGATTCCATTTATACTAACTCTCTGTTTCCTTTGGTATAGCCATGCCCTAATCCAGCTTAATATAGCACCCCCAATACCATGAGACTCTATTTTTTTAATCAGTCTTTCATGTGGCACTGTATCAAAAGCTTTACTAAAGTCAAGGTATACAACATCGCAATCCTTACCACTATCAACTGCCTCAACAATGCTAGAATAAAAAGATAACAAATTTGTTAAACATGAACGGCCATTTATAAAACCATGTTGCGACTCAATTATTAATTTATGTTTTTCAAGATGAAGACGAATTTTATTTGCTATTATAGATTCGAGTAACTTTCCCACAATAGACGTTAGGCTAATTGGTCGATAGTTAGACGCAAGTGATCTATCTCCTTTCTTAAAAACTGGTATCACATTAGCAACTTTCCAAAACTCTGGCACTCTGCCTGACTCTATTGATTTATTAAATATGGTTGACAGTGGGTCACAAAGCTCCTCTTTGCATTCTTTAAGCACCCTAGCAAACACTTCATCCGGCCCTGGGGATTTGTTTGGTTTGAGTTTTACTATTTGTTTAAGAACATCCTCCCTGGTAACTGCTAAACTCGTCAACCTGTCCTCGTCCCCACCCACATAGACTTGTTCGGCTGAAGGCATATTGTTAAGTTCCTCTTTAGTAAATACAGATACAAAATATTTATTAAAAATACTACTCATCTCTTCATCACTATCTGTTATTTGACCTGTCTCAGTTTTTAATGGACCTATCCTTTCCCTAGTCTTAGTACGATATAACTGAAAAAACCCTTTAGGATTTGTCTTTGCTTGCCCTGCTATGCGAACTTCATAGTTTCTTTTTGCTTTCCTTATCTCTTTTTTAACATTTCTAACCAGTTGTACGAATTCCTGTTCTAAAGTGACCTCCCCATTTTTAATCCTTTTGTACCAAGCTCTCTTTTTACCTATAAGGTTCTTCAAATTCTTTGTTATCCACTTTGGGTTATTAGTATACGATCTATTCAATTTGTATGGTATACTACGTTCCTGTGCTTTGTTTAGAATATTCTTAAATAAGTTATATATTGAATCCACATCGAAATCCCCATTTAAGTCACCTATCGCTGGGTTCATGTCTCGCTCCAAGACCGGCCCACACCCCATACCCAAGCCTTTCCAATCAATTTGACCCAAAAAATTTCTTAGGCTATTAAAATCAGCTTTTCGAAAATCTGGCACTTTAACAGAATTTTCTCCTACTGGTCTATTCCATTCTATGCTAAATCTGATTTCTTTGTGATCACTGCTCCCTAGCTCACTCCCTATTTCGATGTCATTAATTTGCGTTTCCCTGTTAGTTAACACTAAATCTAAAATATTATTTTCCCGTGTTGGTTCCTTAATGTGTTGCGTAAGAAAGCAATCGTCAATTAATTCTAGAAAATCTTCTGCTTCACTATTCCCTGTTTTGTTCAACCAGTTTATTCCGCTAAAATTAAAGTCACCCATGACATAAATACTGTTAGATCTAGATGCTCTAGATATTTCATCCCATAGATGCTTTGCTTCCATTCTGTCTAAATTTGGTGGCCTATATATTACTCCTATTATAATATTATTAGCTTTTTCGTTTAATTCAATCCAAATAGTTTCTGTGTGTGGCTCTGTTTTGATTCCCTCTTTGAGACTACATTTCAAATTGTCCCTAACATATATGGCTACTCCACCTCCTCGTCTAATATATCTATCTGTGTGAAATAGTTTTAATCCATATATTTGATATTCAGCTAATAGTTCTCTATTTTCTACATTCATCCACGTTTCGGTAAGTGCAATAATATCTATTTTTTCTGTGCAGACAAGAGCATTTAATTCGTTAATTTTATTTCTTAGACTTCTACTGTTAGTGTAATATACCCTAAGTGAATTGTTATTTTGCGGACCTTCTCTTTCCCTGATCGTTTTGCCAATTCCTTTCTCCCACAAACACATACTTTTATTACCTCCTTCCTCCAAATCAATTCCCAAACCTCTATCTACTAACAGTTTAAACCCAAACAAACACCTCTAACCACTTCTTCTAGCGAGTTCGCAACAGCAACAACCCCAGCTCTCGATAGATGCACCCCATCACGAGCATACATTTCATTTCTTCCATAGAAGTGTTCCCAGTTGTCTATGAAAGATATTGCATTTGATTTGCAATATCTTTCCAGCCGGCAATTGACACCAAGTGCCCTCGATATCCATTCATTTCCCACTCCCTTTCTTGGAAGAATGCCACATATGATCGGGATTCCTCCCTTGCTCCTAACTAACTCTATGGCTGTTTTATACCTCTGAATCAGTTCCTCACTCCTGACTCGACCAACATCATTTCCTCCCACGCTAATGCAAATAATGGGATTGTTCCCATTACCAGCCATAATATCATTCATGTTGTTTATAATATCACCAATGCCAGCTCCGGGATAGCAAACCCTTAACCTGTTCCCCCTATCTCTAGCACAAAACGTTCTATCCAAATACCTTATCTGGGAATCTCCCACAACTAATGTTTGCTTAGGTACTTCCTTTACTTTCTGAGGGGCCTGCGCTTCCTTTCTCTTCGTTGCTTTCCCTTTTGCGCGATCCACAGTCTCTCCACAGCACTCGTCCTCCAAAACGTCAAATGAATTTGAAGTTGCTATGGCGTTTGAAGGCGGCTTTATCAAAGTCTTCTTAAGGCCCCTGTCTTTCGCAACTCTCCAAGACGAGGTCCCTTTACTGCTGGTCTCCTCCTTCGTTACTTCTCGTTGTTTTTTAAGCTGACGCACCTCCTCCCGCAGAGAGTCCAACTCTGTCCTCAGGGCTCCCACTAGAGTCACCAGGTCCTTCACTACAACTTCCATATTGCTATGATAATATAACAATTGGTGTATAGTATACACCAATATAATGTAGCGGGGATACAGGACCCCCACTACACGGAATGTGACACGAAATGGGGTGCCATGACAGACCCAGCACTCAGACCAGCCATGCCGAAAGCCAAGAAACAATCCAGTTGGGACAGCCCCATTGTAGACAAAGAAGCCACAGCTTTGCTGGAGGCAGCAACAACCCCCAGTGATCGTGCACGCCTCACAGCTGTGCAGGCTCCCCATGCAGGGGACTTCCTTCTGGCAGTCCCTATGTCTGCGACAGGCACACGTCTTGATCCGCAGGAGCTCCGTATTGCAGTCGCTCTCCGCCTTGCTGCCCCTATCCACACTGTTCACAGGTGTATTTGCGGCGAGGCAGATGCTGACGAATATGGATTGCATGGCCTGCACTGTGGAAAATCGGGTGGTTGGCACACTAGACACGACGAAGTCAACGACATCATTAAAAGAAGCCTTGCCTCTGCTCAGTGTCCAGCGGAGAGAGAGCCCCACAACCTACTGAACCGTGACTCTGTTAGCTTTGCCGGCCGACCAGACGGAATCACACTGCGTCCGTGGAAGGGTGGCAGGCAGTTAGCATGGGACTATACTTGCGTATCCACCCTGGCAACGACATACATCACCCTCTCTGCCGGCACGGCAGGAGCCGCAGCGACACACAGAGAAAAACAAAAGTCAGTCAAGTACAGGCAATTAGATCAAAGGTACAATTTCGTTCCAATAGGGTCTAAGACCCTAGGCCCATGGGGTGAGAGTGCAAGAAGGTTTCTTAAGGATCTTGGTTCCAAGCTCATTGACACCACAAGAGACCCTAGAGCAGCAAGTTTTCTCTTTCAGCGCCTCAGTGTCGCGATCCAGAGGGGAAATGCCCGCTGCATCCTCCGTTCCTGCCCGGCGTCGGAGGAGTTCGAGGAAATCTACAGCCTCTAGGAAGCGAACTTTTTCTTGTGTCCTCTTAATGTTCATTTTTTGTATAAAATCAGATATGTAACTGTATAACCTTGCATAATAAAGTGTACATCATAATAAAAAAAAAAAGGGGGTGGTAGGAGAAGTGAACACTCTTTCGTATTCAGAGTTAAATGTCAAGTTTTTCCCTGAGTGCTCTGTGTTCCCTTCTCTGAGGCTGTGGGTCCCTATAATTACACCAGTGGTGGTACCCCCCTAATATATATATATATATATATATATATATATATATATATATATATATATATATATATATATATATATATAAATATATATATATATATATATATATATATATATATATATATATATATATATATATATATATATATATATATATATATATATATATATATATATATATATATATATATATATATATATATATATATATATATATATATATATGTGTGTGTGTGTATATCACGAAAATATACACATGTGATTAAGAATGTGACAATGTCAGACCACGGAGGAAAATGAAACAGGAATTTCCTTAAGTATTCATTGTATATATTTACCTCTTTATGTTATAATTACCTATGTATTGTGCTTGTATGTCTGCCGTATCAGATGGGCCATTGGGCTACATCGGATGGGCTAATTGGGTGCATCTGATGGGCCAATGGGCCGTCTGCGTTGTCCAAGTATTGTACATCAATCAGTCAGGTGCAGTCACAGTGAGAGGTTGTGTTAGCTGGAGCTCCGATTCTAATAACATTATTATTGCAATAATGGAAGGATTAGTAAAAGATTTGGTGAGTCTGGTTGGAGCTCTGAGAGCAGAGATGGATTCCCTGTGGGAGGAGGTACGACGGCTTAGACTTCGGGAGGAAACGAAGGAGGAGACCAGTGTTGACGGGACCTCATTAAGAAGGACTGACGAGACCAGTATTAAGAAGTCCTCGTCTTGGCAAGTTGTGAAAGACAGGGGTCTTAAGAAGACCTTGGCAAAACCGACAACGAATAGCCTACACCTAAGGACTTTTAACGCATTTGACGTATTAGAGGACGAGTGCTGTGTTGAACCTGTTGTTCAACGAGGTGGCAAAGACAAAGTAACGAGGAGCATTGAAGTGCAGGTCCCTCAAACTGCTCGAAAGGAAAAGGGAGAATCGAAGCGAATTTTGGTTGTGGGGGATTCCCAGGTGAGGTATTTAGGCAGAACGTTTTGTGCCAGAGATAGGGGGAACAGATTAAGGGTTTGCTATCCGGGAGCTGGAATTGGTGATATTGTTGGAAACATGAATGATATTATGACAGGAAATGGAAACAAACCCATTATTTGTATTAGTGCAGGGGGTAATGATGTTGGACGAGTTAGGAGTGAGGAACTAATACAGAGATTCAGGACAGCCATTGAATTAGTTAGGAGCAAGGGAGGAATCCCGATCATATGTGGCATTCTTCCAAGAAAGGGAGTAGGAAATGAATGGATATCGAGGGCACTTGGTGTCAATTGCCGGCTGGAAAGATATTGCAAATCAAATGCAATATCTTTCATAAACAACTGGGAACACTTCTATGGAAGAAATGGAATGTATGCTCGTGATGGGGTGCATCTATCGAGAGCTGGGGTTGTTGCTGTTGCGAACTCGTTGGAAGAAGTGGTTAGAGGTGTTTGTTTGGGTTTAAACTGTTAGTAGATGGAGGTATGGGAATTGATTTGGAGGAAGGAGGTAATAAAAGTATGTGTTCGTGGGAGAAAAGAATTGGCAAAATGATCAGGGAAAGAGAAGGGCCTCAAAATAACAATTCACTTAGGGTATATTACACTAACAGTAGAAGTCTAAGAAATAAAATTAACGAATTAAATGCTCTTGTCTGCACAGAAAAAAATAGATATTATTGCACTTACCGAAACGTGGATGAATGTAGAAAATAGAGAACTATTAGCTGAATATCAAATAAATGTATTTAAACTATTTCACACAGATAGATATATTAGACGAGGAGGGGGAGTAGCCATATATGTTAGGGACAATTTGAAATGTAGTCTCAAAGAGGGAATCAAAACTGAGCCACACACAGAAACTATTTGGATAGAATTATACGAAAAAGCTAATAATATTATAATAGGAGTTATATATAGGCCACCAAGTTTAGACAGAATGGAAGCAAAGCATCTATGGGATGAAATATCTAGGGCATCTAGATCAAACAGTATTTACGTCTTGGGTGACTTTAATTTTAGTGGAATAAACTGGTTGAACAAAACAGGGAATAATGAAGCAGAAGATTTTCTAGAATTAATTGACGATTGCTTTCTTACGCAACACATTAAGGAACCAACACAGGAAAATAATATTTTAGATTTAGTGTTAACTAACAGGGAAACACAAATTAATGACATCGAAATAGGGAGTGAGCTAGGGAACAGTGATCACAAAGAAATCAGATTTAGCATAGAATGGAATAGACCTGTAGGAGAAAATTCTGTTAAAGTGCCAGATTTTCGAAAAGCTGATTTTAATAGCCTTAGAAATTTTTTGGGTCAAATTGATTGGAAAGTCTTGGGTATGGGGTGGGGGCCGGTCTTGGAGCGAGACATGAACCCAGCGATAGGTGACGTAAATGGGGATTTCGATGTGGATTCAATATATCACTTATTTAAGAATATTCTAAACAAAGCACAGGAACGTAGTATACCATACAAATTGAATAGATCGAATACCAATGACCCAAAGTGGATAACAAAGAATTTGAAGAACCTTATAGGTAAAAAGAGAGCTTGGTACAAAAGGATTAAAAATGGGGAGGTCACTTTAGAACAGGAATTCGTACAACTGGTTAGAAACTTTAAAAAAGAGATAAGGAAAGCAAAAAGAAACTATGAAGTTCGCATAGCAGGGCAAGCAAAGACAAATCCTAAAGGGTTTTTTCAGTTATATCGTACTAAGACTAGGGAAAGGATAGGTCCATTAAAAACTGAGACAGGTCAAATAACAGATAGTGATGAAGAGATGAGTAGTATTATTAATAAATATTTTGTATCTGTATTTACTAAAGAGGAACTTAACAATATGCCTTCAGCCGAACAAGTCTATGTGGGTGGGGACGAGGACAGGTTGACGAGTTTAGCAGTTACCAGGGAGGATGTTCTTAAACAAATAGTAAAACTCAAACCAAACAAATCCCCAGGGCCGGATGAAGTGTTTGCCAGGGTGCTTAAAGAATGCAAAGAGGAGCTTTGTGACCCACTGTCAACCATATTTAATAAATCAATAGAGTCAGCCAGAGTGCCAGAGTTTTGGAAAGTTGCTAATGTGATACCAGTTTTTAAGAAAGGAGATAGATCACTTGCGTCTAACTATCGACCAATTAGCCTAACGTCTATTGTGGGAAAGTTAACATAAGAACAAAGGAAACTGCAGAAGGCCTCTTGGCCCATATGAGGCAGCTCCTATTTATAACCACCCAATCCCACTCATATACTTGTCCAACCCACGCTTGAAACAATCGAGGGACCCCACCTCCACAATGTTACGCGGCAATTGGTTCCACAAATCAACAACCCTGTTACTGAACCAGTATGTACCCAAGTCTTTCCTAAAACTAAACTTATCCAATTTATACCCATTGTTTCGTGTTCTGTCTTGTGTTGATACTTTTATGACATTATTAATATCCCCTTTGTTATGTCCATTCACCCACTTGTAAACCTCTATCATGTCTCCCCTAACTCTTCGCCTTTCCAGTTAATGCAACTTTAGCTTTGTTAATCTTTCTTCATATGAAAGATTTCTAATTTGTGGAATTAACTTAGTCATCCTACGCTGGACACGTTCAAGTGAATTTATATCCATTCTATAATATGGCGACCAAAGCTGAACTGCATAATCTAAATGGGGCCTAACTAGAGCAAGATATAGCTTGAGAACCACACCAGGTGTCTTGTTACTAACGCTGCGATTAATAAATCCAAGTGTCCGAATTGCCTTATTACGAACATTTATGCATTGATCCTTTTGTTTTAAATTCTTGCTACTCATAACTCCCAGATCCCTTTCGCAATTCGACTTCGCAATCTCAACACCATCTATCTCGAATCTTGTAACCCTATCATCATTACCTAACCTCAGAACTTTACATTTATCAGCATTAAACTGCATCTGCCAATCCTTCGACCATTTCAAAACCCTATCTAGATCAACTTGAAGTGATAGTGAGTCCTCCTCCGAATTAATTTCCCTACCGATTTTCGTATCATCGGCAATTTGCAAATGTTGCTACTCAAACCTGAATCTAAATCATTTATATATATTATAAACAACAGAGGTCCCAGGACAGAGCCCTGAAGCACCCCACTTACAAAATTTTCCCACTCTGACTTAACTCCATTTATACTAACTCTCTGTTTCCTTTGGAATAGCCATGCCCTAATCCAGCTTAATATAGCGCCCCCAATACCATGAGACTCTAACTTTTTAATCAGTCTTTCATGTGGCACTGTATCAAAAGCTTTGCTAAAGTCAAGGTACACAACATCACAATCCTTACCACTATCAACTGCCTCAACAATGCTAGAATAAAAAGATAACAAATTTGTTAAACATGAACGACCCATTTAGAAAACCATGTTGGACTCAATTATTAATTTATGTTTTTCAAGATGAAGACGAATTTTATTTGCTATTATAGATTCGAGTAACTTTCCCACAATAGACGTTAGGCTAATTGTCGATAGTTAGACGCAAGTGATCTATCTCCTTTCTTAAAAACTGGTATCACATTAGCACTTTCCAAAACTCTGGCACTCTGCCTGACTCTATTGATTTATTAAATATGGTTGACAGTGGGTCACAAAGCTCCTCTTTGCATTCTTTAAGCACCCTGGCAAACACTTCATCCGGCCCTGGGGATTTGTTTGGTTGAGTTTTACTATTTGTTTAAGAACATCCTCCCTGGTAACTGTTAAACTCGTCAACCTGTCCTCGTCCCCACCCAACATAGACTTGTTCGGCTGAAGACATATTGTTAAGTTCCTCTTTAGTAAATACAGATACAAAATATTTATTAAAATACTACTCATCTCTTCATCACTATCTGTTATTTGACCTGTCTCAGTTTTTAATGGACCTATCCTTTCCCTAGTCTTAGTACGATATAACTGAAAAAAACCTTTAGGATTTGTCTTTGCTTGCCCTGCTATGCGAACTTCATAGTTTCTTTTTGCTTTCCTTATCTCTTTTTTAACATTTCTAACCAGTTGTACGAATTCCTGTTCTAAAGTGACCTCCCCATTTTTAATCCTTTGTACCAAGCTGTTACTCGAATCTATAATAGCAAATAAAATTCGTCTTCATCTTGAAAAACATAAAATTAATAATTGAGTCGCAACATGGTTTTATAAATGGCCGTTCATGTTTAACAAATTTGTTATCTTTTTATTCTAGCATTGTTGAGGCAGTTGATAGTGGTAAGGATTGCTATGTTGTGTACCTTGACTTTAGCAAAGCTTTTGATACAGTGCCACATGAAAGACTGATTAAAAAGATAGAGTCTCATGGTATTGGGGGTGCTATATTAAGCTGGATTAGGGCATGGCTATACCAAAGGAAACAGAGAGTTAGTATAAATGGAGTCAAGTCAGAGTGGGAAAATGTTATAAGTGGGGTGCCTCAGGGCTCTGTCCTGGGACCTCTGTTCTTTATTAATATATATAAATGATTTAGATTCAGGTTGAGTAGCAACATTTGCAAATTTGCCGATGATACGAAAATCGGTAGGGACATTAATTCTGAGGAGGACTCACTATCTCTTCAAGTTGATCTAGATAGGGTTTTGAAATGGTCGAAGGATTGGCAGATGCAGTCTTAATGCTGATAAATGTAAAGTTCTGAGGTTAGGTAATGATGATAGGGTACAAGATACGAGCTAGATGGTGTTGAGATTGCGAAGTCGAATGCGAAAGGGATCTGGAGTTATGAATTAGCAAGAATTTTAAAACAAAAGGATCAATGCATAAATGTTCGTAATAAGGCAAATCGGACACTGGGATTATTAATCGCAGCGTAGTAACAAGACACCTGGTGTGGTTCTCAAGCTATATCTTGCTCTAGTTAGGCCCCATTTTAGATTATGCAGTTCAGTTTTGGTCGCCATATTATAAAATGGATATAAATTCACTTGAACGTGTCCAGCGTAGGATGACTAAGTAATTTCCCCAAATTAGAAATCTTTCATATGAAGAAAGATTAACAAAGCTTAAGTTTGCATTCACTGGAAAGGCGAAGAGTTAGGGGTGACATGATAGAGGTTTACAAGTGGGTGAATGGACATAACAAAGGGGATATTAATAATGTATTAAAAGTATCAACACAAGACAGAACACGAAACAATGGGTATAAATTGGATAAGTTTAGTTTTTAGGAAAGACTTGGGTACATACTGGTCAGTAACAGGGTGTTGATTTGTGGAACCAATTGCCGCGTAACATTGTGGAGGTGGGGGTCCCTCGATTGTTTCAAGCATGGGTTGGACATGTATATGAGTGGGATTGGGTGGTTATAAATAGGAGCTGCCTCGTGTGGGCCCCAATAGGCTCTGCAGTTTCCTTTGTTCTTATGTTCTTACCTCACCACTCTCTCTCTGCCTATTTATATACCCATCACTCGATCTGTAAAATCATTCCTTCTGAAGATGTATTTAATATACGAAAAGTACTTAACGAAATTCCTGTTTCATTTTCCTCCGTGTCTGAACATTGTCATTCATATTATATATATATATATATATATATATATATATATATATATATATATATATATATATATATATATATATATATATATATATATATATATATATATATATATATATATATATATATATATATATATATATATATATATATATATATGCGAACAAGCCTGAATGGTCCCCAGGACTATATGCGAATGAAAACTCACACCCCAGAAGTGACTCGAACCCATACTCCCAGAAGCAACGCAACTGGTAACTACAGGGCGCCTTAATCCGCTTGACCATCACGGCCGTCAAAAGGAAGTGATAGCCGAGGCTATTTGAGCCACTTCGCATTTGTGTTCCTCACGTGTGCCCCAAAGAATGAGGTGATTTGGTGAAATGCTATGCCCAAGATTACCATCCGAGTTGCCGTCGGGGAAGTGGCTCAAATAGCCTCGGCTATCACTTCCTTTTGACGGCCGTGATGGTCAAGCGGATTAAGGCGCCCTGTAGTTACCAGTTGCGTTGCTTCTGGGAGTATGGGTTCGAGTCACTTCTGGGGTGTGAGTTTTCATTCGCATATAGTCCTGGGGACCATTCAGGCTTGTTCGCATTTGTGTTCCTCACGTGTGCCCCAAAGAATGAGGTGATTTGGTGAAATGCTATGCCCAAGATTACCATCCGAGTTGCCGTCGGGGAAGTGGCTCAAATAGCCTCGGCTATCACTTCCTTTTGACGGCCGTGATGGTCAAGCGGATTAAGGCGCCCTGTAGTTACCAGTTGCGTTGCTTCTGGGAGTATGGATTCGAGTCACTTCTGGGGTGTGAGTTTTCATTCGCATATAGTCCTGGGACCATTCAGGCTTGTTCGCATTTATGTTCCTCACGTGTGCCCCAAAGAATGAGGTGATTTGGTGAAATGCTATGCCCAAGATTATCATCCGAGTTGCCGTCGGGGAAGTGGCTCAAATAGCCTCGGCTATCACTTCCTTTTGACGGCCGTGATGGTCAAGCGGATTAAGGCGCCCTGTAGTTACCAGTTGCGTTGCTTCTGGGAGTATGGGTTCGAGTCACTGGGGTGTGAGTTTTCATATATATATATATATATATATATATATATATATATATATATATATATATATATATATATGACTGAAAACTCACACCCCAGAAGTGACTCGAACCCATACTCCCAGGAGCAACGCAACTGGTAACTACAGGGCGCCTTAATCTGCTTGACCATCACGGCCAGACAAAAGGAAGTGATAGCCTGAGGCTATTTGAACCACTTCCCGCCGGCAACTCGGATGGTAATCTTGGGCATAGCATTTCACCAAATCACCTCATTCTTTGGGGCACACGTGAGGAACACAAATGCAAACAAGCCTGAATGGTCTCCAGGACTATATGCGACTGAAAACTCACACCCCAGAAGTGACTCGAACCCATACTCCCAGGAGCAACGCAACTGGTAACTACAGGGCGCCTTAATCCGCTTGACCATCACGGCCAGACAAAAGGAAGTGATAGCCGAGGCTATTTGAACCACTTCTTTGCCGGCAACTCGGATGGTAATCTTGGGCATAGCATTTCACCAAATCACCTCATTCTTTGGGGCACACGTGAGGAACACAAATGCAAACAAGCCTGAATGGTCCCCCAGGACTATATGCGACTGAAAACTCACACCCAGAAGTGACTCGAACCCATACTCCCAGGAGCAACGCAACTGGTAACTACAGGGCGCCTTAATCCGCTTGACCATCACGGCCGGACAAAAGGAAGTGATAGCCGAGGCTATTTGAACCACTTCTTTGCCGGCAACTCGGATGGTAATCTTGGGCATAGCATTTCACCAATCACCTCATTCTTTGGGCACACGTGAGGAACACAAATGCAACAGCCTGAATGGTCCCCAGGACTATATGCGACTGAAAACTTCACACCCCGAAGTGACTCGAACCCATACTCCAGTCGTATATATATATTATATATATATATATATATTATATATAGATATATATATATATATATATATATATATATATATATATTATATATATATATATTAAATATGCCGAAAAAGTAAGATTAATAATTCTAACACGAATTTTCTCAATCTTTCGTACATTTCTTTACACTGTTGGAGGTAAATAAAAAATCAATTCTCCAAAATTCATTTTTATTTCTAGTCTGACGCGACAGGAGCGCGTTTCGTAAAACTTATTACATTTTCAAAGACTTTAGTTTACAAATACACAACTGAATAGAACTTACGCATCTCCGATTTTATATCTACATTTTGAGAGAGGTGGATGGGGTGAGGTGGCATTAATAGGGTATTAATTTCATCAACACAAGACAGAACAAGAGGTGGCACTAATAGGGTATTAATTATTAATAGGGTATTAATTCTCCATTAATTAATGGAGCCCTGTTGCTTATGCAACAGGGCTCCAACAGTTGCTTATGCAACTGTTTGCTTATGCATAAGCAACAGGGCTCCATTAAGGGACATAATCTCTTCCCACAACCAAACCCATCGCAGAGAAACCCTAGTAAACAACACAGAAATCATCGATAGATACAGTGATAGCAGGTGGCTTGACGTTTGCGAAGGCACTACACATTAAAAAGTCAACACCAGCAATCAACAGCCAATTAATGCACAAACTATATTCTACCCACCTCAAGACTCCGCTCCAATATAGAAGCATCAAGAAATATGGACCAATAGGCTTTCTACAATCACTTCCTATTCAATACCCATTGTTTCGTGTTCTGTCTTGTGTTGATGAAATTAATACCCTATTAATGCCACCTCACCCCATCCACCTCACTCAAATGTAGATATAAACAAATAGGAGATGTGTAAGTTCTATTCAGTTGTGTATGTGTAAACTAAAGTCTTTGAAAATGTAATAAGTTTTACGAAACGCCCTCAAGTGTTGCGTCAGACTAGAAATAAAAATGTATTTTGGAGAATTGATTTTTGAATTACCACCAACAGTGAAAAGAAATGTACGAAAGATAGAGAAAATTCGTGTTAGAATTATGTAATCTTACTTTTTCAGTTATATTTAATAAATATATATATATATATAGTATATATATATATATATATATATAAGTATATATATATAGTATATATATATATATATATATATATATATATATATACTTATTATATATATATTATATGTATATATATATATATGTATATATATATATACATATATATATATATATATACATATATATATGTAATATATATGTATATATATATGTATATATATATATACATATATATAATATGTACCTAGTAGCCAGAACGCACTTCTTAGCCTACTATGCAAGGCCCGATTTGCTTAATAAGCCAAGTTTTCATGAAATTATTGTTTTTTTTTCGACTACCTAACCTACCTAACCTAACCTAACCCAACTTTTTTGGCTACCTGACCGAACCTAACCTATAAGTTAGATTAGGTTAGGTTAGGTAGGGTTGGTTAGGTTCGGTCATATATCTACGTTAATTTTAACTCCAATTAAAACAAGTTGACCTCATACATAATGAAATGGGTAGCTTTATCATTTCATAAGAAAAAATTAGAGAAAATATATTAATTCAGGAAAACTTGGCTTATTAGGCAAATCGGGCCTTGCATAGTAGGCTGAGAAGTGCGTTCTGGCTACTAGGTACGACATATATATATATATATATATATATATATATATATATATATATATATATATATATATATATATATATATATATATATATATATATATATATATATATATATATATATATATATAAAAATGTGATGAAATAATTTAGAAACATTTAAACTGAATGAAATGAAAATATTACAAATTGGCAAGTTAGTAATGATTCAATCAATGGCAAAGAAAAAGGAGAAATGTATAATATATTTACAGAAATGTCATTACTATGAATTTTCATGGTTTTAGTTACTGCATAACACAGGCTTATAAGCTGGACACGAGTTCTCTCACATTGACAGTGGCTTGACGAAAAATGCAGACTGACCCCTCACTCATCTGGTGCCTTCGGGAGGTGGAGATGTTTGAGATATATATCTCGAACTATCTACTTCTTTTGTAAGGTCTGATGGCGTAGTGGGTTAAAGCATACTAGTTATGCCAGCTACTGGAAGGTAGTTGTGCTTTCTGGTTCGAGTCCACTGGTGGGTGTTGTCCAAAGATTGTTAATCTTCACTTGTGGTTTATGCAAGTATAGGCTTATAAGCTGGACACGAGTTCTCTCACATTGACAGTGGCTTGACGAAAAATGCAGACTGACCCCTCACTCATCTGGTGCCTTCGGGAGGTGGAGATGTTTGAGATATATATCTCGAACTATCTACTTCTTTTGTAAGGTCTGATGGCGTAGTGGGTTAAAGCATACTAGTTATGCAGCTACTGGAAGGTAGTTGTGCTTTCTGGGTTCGAGTCCCACTGGTGGGTGTTGTCCAAAGATTGTTAATCTTCACTTGTGGTTTATGCAAGTATAGGCTTATAAGCTGGACACGAGTTCTCTCACATTGACAGTGGCTTGACGAAAAATGCAGACTGACCCCTCACTCATCTGGTGCCTTCGGGAGGTGGAGATGTTTGAGATATATATCTCGAACTATCTACTTCTTTTGTAAGGTCTGATGGCATAGTGGGTTAAAGCATACTAGTTATGCCAGCTACTGGAAGGTATATATATATATATATATATATATATATATATATATATATATATATATATATATATATATCCATACCTCAACTATGGTATTTGTGCTTGGGGTTCTACTACCCAAATCATTTACGTCCTCTTATTACCCAACACAAAGCTGCTATTAGGACAATATCCAACTCTGGCCCCAGACATCACTCGGTACCCTTACTCAAATCTCTGAATATGTTAGATATTAAGTCACTGCACATTCTCTCTTGTGTATTATACATATATAAAACGCTGAACTGTAATGCCAATCCTGACCTCAAAAGCTTCATTGAAGGTTGTAACAGAACCCATGAGCACCACACCAGGAATAAATACAGTTTTGATATTCCTAGAGTACGACTTAATCAAACTAGAAATGCTCTACAAATCAAGAGACCCAGAATGTGGAATGACCTTCCCAACCATGTTAAAGACTGTACCTCTCTCAACCAGTTTAAGATAAAAACTAAACACTACCTAATAAATTCCCTGTAACCTACCTCACTCCTCTATTGTCAACCCATGTCTGTTATTTTATTATTTTTTTTTTTAATCAACACTGTCAACCTATTGTATTTGTGCTGCTTTTTCAGTCATGTTCCCCCTTTTTTTATCTTTATTTGTATTTGTTTTCAACACTTTTTATTCTTTATGCTCAATTAGTATTAAGTTCTAGATATTAATGTTTTTCTTGCCCGAAACGCATTGCGTAATAGTGGCTTTAGGCATTGTATGTACTAGCTCTATCTATTTATCAATCCATTAATGTAACATCACTTGTATGTATGTACCTTACCTGAATAAACATATTTATTATTATTATTTATTATTATTTATATATATATATATATTATTAAATATGACCGAAAAAGTAAGATTAATAATTCTAACACGAATTTTCTCAATCTTTCGTACATTTCTTTTCACTGTTGGAGGTAAATCAAAAATCAATTCTCCAAAATTCTTTTTATTTCTAGTCTGACGCGACACGAGCGCGTTTCGTAAAACTTATTACATTTTCAAAGACTTTAGTTTACAAATACACAACTGAATAGAACTGATTGATTGATGAAGATTAAGCCACCCAAAAGGTGGCACGAGCATGAATAGCCCGTAAGTGGTGGCCCTTTCGAGCCATTACCAGTATCAAGAGCTGATACTGGAGATCTGTGGAGGTGCGACTGCACCTGCGTGACGGGAGATGTCTCCCGTGAATAGAACTGATTGATTGATTGATAAAGATTAAGCCACCCAAGAGGTGGCACGGGCATGAATAGCCCGTAAGTGGTACAATTTTTTTTTCTCAGTATTCTGAGGTTGCATTTAACCATCAGGCTGTTATCGTGGGGGAGGATACTGCTTCACAGTCTTTATGAGGGTGTCCAGCTGCTGGACACCTTTGTTGACCAGGAGAGTGGCTGTGTTGGTGGCTTCAGGGTGGCCACTGCATGATTCAGGAACTCTTAAAGCTCTTCTAAGGTCATTGGTTGCTTCACATTCCAGAAGATAGTGAAGTAATGGCTTTTCTGTGACAGTTTGGCAGAAGATGCACTCTCTCTGTCGGGGTTCACCAATCTCCCAGTTGCATCTGCAACCTAGACGTAGTCTATATAACCTAACTGCTATTTCCCTGTGGATTCCTTTTGGGATATTTAACCTTTCTAATTTGGTTGCCTGAAGATACCATGTTGCAGATGGCGAACCTTCAGCTATTCTTTGGTGCAGGTAGGCTTTGTTGAGATGTGAGAGTTTTTTGGTGTTGATGTTTTTTATGTTTTCTAGGCTGGGTTGAATTGTTTTATGTATCACTGGATGACGAGTTGCCAATTTAGCAATTTCATCAGCTTTTTCATTTAATGGGATTCCAATATGGGATGGGATCCAGTTTAAAGTTATGTTGAGGCCTTTGCCTTTAGCGACTGCTCCTTGATACAAAATGGTGGTAATTATTTCCACATTATCTTTCCACTGTTTTTGTCCTAGTATTTGAAGTGCAGCTTTTGAGTCTCTGTGTATGATTGCATTTTGAGTGTTTTGTGCAATCACATATGCGAATGCCTGTTGTATGGCAAACAGCTCAGTTTGGGTTGATGATACTAGTCCTCCCAGTCTCCAATATGCCTGAACGCTGGTCGTGCAAAGAGCAGCGCCAGCACTCTCATTTTCTGTGTCCACCGATCCGTCTGTGAAGATGTGGGTGGCTCCTGCTACTGCTATGCTATACATTTGCTCTTCTATTATGCGCCTTAGGATTGTCGGATCACAGGCAGCCTTTTTCATTGGGAGACTTTCTATTACTATTTTGAAAGTAGGCTCTTCCCACGGCGCGGAAGGAGTGTAATTTGGGTGTGGATGATCACCCTCTCTATCAAGAATCATGTTTTTTAAATGTAGTCTGTTTAGGACTTTTCCTGCTCTTGCAACCTAAGAGTTTCCATTGTTTTGGCCTAGTCCAACCACCAAGGACTGCCGTACTGGGATTGGATCAGAAGAAATATTTATCTTACTGATAATTGTAGCTGTCCTTTGTGATATTCTTTCTTGTAGAGAGGGCAACCCGTCTCCAGTCTAAGAGTTTCAAGCCTGGTCCACATGGGGGCTCCCAGTGCAGCTCCCATAGCATTGTTTTGGGCAACTTCAAGCTTTTCCACTGTTGGTGTGATAGATTTGTGAGTGCAGGTGCGGCATAATCGATCACTGATCTGACTGCCTGTACAGAATAGAACTTACGCATCTCCGATTTTATATCTACATTTTAGTGAGGTGGATGGGGTGAGGTGGCATTAATAGGGTATTAATTTCATCAACACAAGACAGAACAAGAGGTGGCATTAATAGGGTATTAATTTCATCAACACAAGACAGAACACGAAACAATGGGTATCGAATAGAAGTGTTTGTAGAAAGCCTATTGGTCCATATTTCTTGATGCTTCTATATTGGAGCGGAGTCTTGAGGTGGGTAGAATATAGTTGTGCATTAATTGGCTGTTGATTGCTGGTGTTGACTTCTTGATGTGTAGTGCCTCGCAAACGTCAAGCCGCCTGCTATCGCTGTATCTATCGATGATTTCTGTGTTGTTTACTAGGATTTCTCTGGCGATGGTTTGGTTGTGGGAAGAGATTATATGTTCCTTAATGGAGCCCTGTTGCTTATGCATCGTTAAACGCCTAGAAAGAGATGTTGTTGTCTTGCCTATATACTGGGTTTTTTGGAGCTTACAGTCCCCAAGAGGGCATTTGAAGGCATAGACGACGTTAGTCTCTTTTAAATCGTTCTGTTTTGTGTCTGGAGAGTTTCTCATGAGTAGGCTGGCCGTTTTTCTGGTTTTATAGTAAATCGTCAGTTGTATCCTCTGATTTTTGTCTGTAGGGATAACGTTTCTATTAACAATATCTTTCAGGACCCTTTCCTCCGTTTTATGAGCTGTGGAAAAGAAGTTCCTGTAAAATAGTCTAATAGGGGGTATAGGTGTTGTGTTAGTTGTCTCTTCAGAGGTTGCATGGCGTTTCACTTTCCTTCTTATGATGTCTTCGACTAAACCATTGGAGAAGCCGTTGTTGACTAGGACCTGCCTTACCCTACAGAGTTCTTCGTCGACTTGCTTCCATTCTGAGCTATGGCTGAGAGCACGGTCGACATATGCGTTAACAACACTCCTCTTGTACCTGTCTGGGCAGTCGCTGTTGGCATTTAGGCACATTCCTATGTTCGTTTCCTTAGTGTAGACTGCAGTGTGGAAACCTCCGCTCTTTTCCATGACTGTTACATCTAGAAAGGGCAGCTTCCCATCCTTTTCCATCTCGTAAGTGAAACGCAGCACGGAACTCTGCTCAAATGCCTCCTTCAACTCCTGCAGATGTCTGACATCAGGTACCTGTGTAAAAATGTCGTCAACATACCTGCAGTATATGGCCGGTTTCAAGTTCATGTCGACTAAGACTTTTCGCTCGATGGAACCCATGTAGAAGTTTGCAAACAGGACACCTAGGGGAGAACCCATGGCGACCCCATCTACTTGCTTATACTTGCATCTACTTGCTATAGGCCTATTGGCCCATACGAGGCAGCTCCCATTCTATAACCACCCAATCCCACTCATATACTTGTCCAACCCGTGCTTGAAACAATCGAGGGACCCCACCTCCACAACGTTACGCGGCAATTGGTTCCACAAATCAACAACCCTGTTACTGAACCAGTATTTACCCAAGTCTTTCCTAAATCTAAACTTATCCAATTTATATCCATTGTTTCGTGTTCTGTCCTGTGTTGATACTTTTAATACCCTATTAATATCCCCCCGGTTATGTCCATTCATCCACTTGTAAACCTCTATCATGTCACCCCTAACTCTTCGCCTTTCCAGTGAATGCAACTTAAGCTTTGTTAATCTTTCTTCATATGAAAGATTTCTAATTTGGGGAATTAACTTAGTCATCCTACGCTGGACACGTTCAAGTGAATTTATATCCATTCTATAATATGGCGACCAAAACTGAACTGCATAATCTAAATGGGGCCTAACTAGAGCAAGATATAGCTTGAGAACCACACCAGGTGTCTTGTTACTAACGCTGCGATTAATAAATCCAAGTGTCCGATTTGCCTTATTACGAACATTTATGCATTGATCCTTTTGTTTTAAATTCTTACTAATCATAACTCCCAGATCCCTTTCGCAATCCGACTTCGCAATCACAACACCATCTAGCTCGTATCTTGTAACTCTATCATCATTACCTAACCTCAGAACTTTACATTTATCAGCATTAAACTGCATCTGCCAATCCTTTGACCATTTCAAAACCCTATCTAGATCAACTTGAAGTGATAGTGAGTCCTCCTCCGAATTAATTTCCCTACCGATTTTCGTATCATCGGCAAATTTGCAAATGTTGCTACTCAAACCTGAATCTAAATCATTTATATATATTATAAACAACAGAGGTCCCAGGACAGAGCCTTGAGGCACTCCACTTACAACATTTTCCCACTCTGACTTGATTCCATTTATACTAACTCTCTGTTTCCTTTGGTATAGCCATGCCCTAATCCAGCTTAATATAGCACCCCCAATACCATGAGACTCTATTTTTTTAATCAGTCTTTCATGTGGCACTGTATCAAAAGCTTTGCTAAAGTCAAGGTATACAACATCGCAATCCTTACCACTATCAACTGCCTCAACAATGCTAGAATAAAAAGATAACAAATTTGTTAAACATGAACGGCCATTTATAAAACCATGTTGCGACTCAATTATTAATTTATGTTTTTCAAGATGAAGACGAATTTTATTTGCTATTATAGATTCGAGTAACTTTCCCACAATAGACGTTAGGCTAATTGGTCGATAGTTAGACGCAAGTGATCTATCTCCTTTTTTAAAAACTGGTATCACATTAGCAACTTTCCAAAACTCTGGCACTCTGCCTGACTCTATTGATTTAATAAATTTGGTTGACAGTGGGTCACAAAGCTCCTCTTTGCATTCTTTAAGCACCCTAGCAAACACTTCATCCGGCCCTGGGGATTTGTTTGGTTTGAGTTTTACTATTTGTTTAAGAACATCCTCCCTGGTAACTGCTAAACTCGTCAACCTGTCCTCGTCCCCACCCACATAGACTTGTTCGGCTGAAGGCATATTGTTAAGTTCCTCTTTAGTAAATACAGATACAAAATATTTATTAAAAATACTACTCATCTCTTCATCACTATCTGTTATTTGACCTGTCTTAGTTTTTAATGGACCTATCCTTTCCCTAGTCTTAGTACGATATAACTGAAAAAACCCTTTAGGATTTGTCTTTGCTTGCCCTGCTATGCGAACTTCATAGTTTCTTTTTGCTTTCCTTATCTCTTTTTTAACATTTCTAACCAGTTGTACGAATTCCTGTTCTAAAGTGACCTCCCCATTTTTAATCCTTTTGTACCAAGCTCTCTTTTTACCTATAAGGTTCTTCAAATTCAACTTAACTTTCAACTTTGAATTAATTAGGTCATGGGCTTTGTCACAGCAGTTCTCACCTTGTAGTTCTTCTGGTAGATCAGCAGAGCTAATGATTAATGAGTCGTGCAATTGAGGATGTTCCAAGTCGTCTTCGGAGGCCGCCTGGTGCATCTGGAGGAGAATTAGTGTACATGTATACAACGCTTGACTGCTGTAGAGGGTTCTCCGTCGGCTTCGGGCTGTTTTTGATAAGGAGTTCGGAAGTCTTCTTGGTAGAAGAAGCCCGAAGCCGACGGAGAACTCTCTACAGCAGTCAAGCGTTGTATACATGTAGACTTGCCCCCACGAAGGATGTAACCTTCAATGTAAGTACATAGGTATGACGTCGACCAAGCTGACGAGGCGTTTGACATGCCATCTTCAATCTGGTGCCCCTAGGAATCACATGAGACAAGCCCATGACATTACTCTAACAAGAGAAATGTTGAACAAGAATACTTGCATAATAGACAAAACCCAAGATTCAAGAAGATTACAAATTCTTGAGGCAATTCACATAAGAATAGAGCGACCTACCATGAACACCCAAATCACGGAACTATTTACTCTACCCACCATGAGAGTAAGGACAAGACAAGAACATATCGATGCCAACACAGAAGACAATGTCCAACATAACAGGCCAATTACACTGGATTAATCTTTGTGTTTGGATATGAGATGCCTCGTATGGGCCAATAAGCCTTCTGCAGCCCCTATGTTTATCCCTTATGTATCCCCCCATGTTTTCACCTTCATTGTATTATCACCTGACCTAATGCGGGTATAAAATCAACTAGTATTGTAAGATCTGTTCACTTGAGAATGAACCATGGAGGTTCGAAACGTCGTGCAAATTATACAAATAAGTGTAATACACTCTATAGTAAATCACTTCTTTTCTTCACCTTAAAAGTACGAAAATGAGTTTTGGAGAACTCCTACTTCAATTAAGCCCTGATGCTAAGAAAATAGTTAGAGGAATAGAAGCCCTAAACCAGAAAATAATAAATACAGAATATGCGGTCATATTCAATGAAACATGTTTGAAAGAAAACCTGCTTCCAGTATACACCAATATAATGTAGCGGGGATACAGGACCCCCACTACACGGAATGTGACACGAAATGGGGTGCCATGACAGACCCAGCACTCAGACCAGCCATGCCGAAAGCCAAGAAACAATCCAGTTGGGACAGCCCCATTGTAGACAAAGAAGCCACAGCTTTGCTGGAGGCAGCAACAACCCCCAGTGATCGTGCACGCCTCACAGCTGTGCAGGCTCCCCATGCAGGGGACTTCCTTCTGGCAGTCCCTATGTCTGCGACAGGCACACGTCTTGATCCGCAGGAGCTCCGTATTGCAGTCGCTCTCCGCCTTGCTGCCCCTATCCACACTGTTCACAGGTGTATTTGCGGCGAGGCAGATGCTGACGAATATGGATTGCATGGCCTGCACTGTGGAAAATCGGGTGGTTGGCACACTAGACACGACGAAGTCAACGACATCATTAAAAGAAGCCTTGCCTCTGCTCAGTGTCCAGCAGAGAGAGAGCCCCGCAACCTACTGAACCGTGACTCTGTTAGCTTTGCCGGCCGACCAGACGGAATCACACTGCGTCCGTGGAAGGGTGGCAGGCAGTTAGCATGGGACTATACTTGCGTATCCACCCTGGCAACGACATACATCACCCTCTCTGCCGGCACGGCAGGAGCCGCAGCGACACACAGAGAAAAACAAAAGTCAGTCAAGTACAGGCAATTAGATCAAAGGTACAATTTCGTTCCAATAGGGTCTGAGACCCTAGGCCCATGGGTGAGAGTGCAAGAAGGTTTCTTAAGGATCTTGGTTCCAAGCTCATTGACACCACAAGAGACCCTAGAGCAGCAAGTTTTCTCTTTCAGCGATCCAGAGGGGAAATGCCCGCTGCATCCTCGGTTCCTGCCCGGCGTCGGAGGAGTTCGAGGAAATCTACAGCCTCTAGGAAGCGAACTTTTTCTTGTGTCCTCTTAATGTTCATTTTTTGTATAAAATCAGATATGTAACTGTATAACCTTGCATAATAAAGTGTACATCATAATAAAAAAAAAGGGGGTGGTAGGAGAAGTGAACACTCTTTCGTATTCAGAGTTAAATGTCAAGTTTTTCCCTGAGTGCTCTGTGTTCCCTTCTCTGAGGCTGTGGGTCCCTATAATTACACCAGTGGTGGTACCCCCCTAATATATATATATATATATTAGGGGGGTACCCTAATATATATATATATATATTAGGGGGGTACACACACATATATATATATATATATGTGTGTGTGTGTATATCACGAAAATATACACATGTGATTAAGAATGTGACAATGTCAGACCACGGAGGAAAATGAAACAGGAATTTCCTTAAGTATTCATTGTATATATTTACCTCTTTATGTTATAATTACCTATGTATTGTGCTTGTATGTCTGCTGTATCAGATGGGCCATTGGGCTACATCGGATGGGCTAATTGGGTGCATCTGATGGGCCAATGGGCCGTCTGCGTTGTCCAAGTATTGTACATCAATCAGTCAGGTGCAGTCACAGTGAGAGGTTGTGTTAGCTGGAGCTCCGATTCTAATAACATTATTATTGCAATAATGGAAGGATTAGTAAAAGATTTGGTGAGTCTGGTTGGAGCTCTGAGAGCAGAGATGGATTCCCTGTGGGAGGAGGTACGACGGCTTAGACTTCGGGAGGAAACGAAGGAGGAGACCAGTGTTGACGGGACCTCATTAAGAAGGACTGACGAGACCAGTATTAAGAAGTCCTCGTCTTGGCAAGTTGTGAAAGACAGGGGTCTTAAGAAGACCTTGGCAAAACCGACAACGAATAGCCTACACCTAAGGACTTTTAACGCATTTGACGTATTAGAGGACGAGTGCTGTGTTGAACCTGTTGTTCAACGAGGTGGCAAAGACAAAGTAACGAGGAGCATTGAAGCGCAGGTCCCTCAAACTGCTCGAAAGGAAAAGGGAGAATCGAAGCGAATTTTGGTTGTGGGGGATTCCCAGGTGAGGTATTTAGGCAGAACGTTTTGTGCCAGAGATAGGGGGAACAGATTAAGGGTTTGCTATCCGGGAGCTGGAATTGGTGATATTGTTGGAAACATGAATGATATTATGACAGGAAATGGAAACAAACCCATTATTTGTATTAGTGCAGGGGGTAATGATGTTGGACGAGTTAGGAGTGAGGAACTAATACAGAGATTCAGGACAGCCATTGAATTAGTTAGGAGCAAGGGAGGAATCCCGATCATATGTGGCATTCTTCCAAGAAAGGGAGTAGGAAATGAATGGATATCGAGGGCACTTGGTGTCAATTGCCGGCTGGAAAGATATTGCAAATCAAATGCAATATCTTTCATAAACAACTGGGAACACTTCTATGGAAGAAATGGAATGTATGCTCGTGATGGGGTGCATCTATCGAGAGCTGGGGTTGTTGCTGTTGCGAACTCGTTGGAAGAAGTGGTTAGAGGTGTTTGTTTGGGTTTAAACTGTTAGTAGATAGAGGTATGGGAATTGATTTGGAGGAAGGAGGTAATAAAAGTATGTGTTCGTGGGAGAAAAGAATTGGCAAAATGATCAGGGAAAGAGAAGGGCCTCAAAATAACAATTCACTTAGGGTATATTACACTAACAGTAGAAGTCTAAGAAATAAAATTAACGAATTAAATGCTCTTGTCTGCACAGAAAAAAATAGATATTATTGCACTTACCGAAACGTGGATGAATGTAGAAAATAGAGAACTATTAGCTGAATATCAAATAACTGTATTTAAACTATTTCACACAGATAGATATATTAGACGAGGAGGGGGAGTAGCCATATATGTTAGGGACAATTTGAAATGTAGTCTCAAAGAGGGAATCAAAACTGAGCCACACACAGAAACTATTTGGATAGAATTATACGAAAAAGCTAATAATATTATAATAGGAGTTATATATAGGCCACCAAATTTAGACAGAATGGAAGCAAAGCATCTATGGGATGAAATATCTAGGGCATCTAGATCAAACAGTATTTACGTCTTGGGTGACTTTAATTTTAGTGGAATAAACAGGTTGAACAAAACAGGGAATAATGAAGCAGAAGATTTTCTAGAATTAATTGACGATTGCTTTCTTACGCAACACATTAAGGAACCAACACGGGAAAATAATATTTTAGATTTAGTGTTAACTAACAGGGAAACACAAATTAATGACATCGAAATAGGGAGTGAGCTAGGGAACAGTGATCACAAAGAAATCAGATTTAGCATAGAATGGAATAGACCTGTAGGAGAAAATTCTGTTAAAGTGCCAGATTTTCGAAAAGCTGATTTTAATAGCCTTAGAAATTTTTTGGGTCAAATTGATTGGAAAGTCTTGGGTATGGGGTGGGGGCCGGTCTTGGAGCGAGACATGAACCCAGCGATAGGTGACGTAAATGGGGATTTCGATGTGGATTCAATATATCACTTATTTAAGAATATAAGAACATAAGAACATAAGAACAAAGGTAACTGCAGAAGGCCTATTGGCCCATACGAGGCAGCTCCTATTCTATAACCACCCAATCCCACTCATATACTTGTCCAACCCGTGCTTGAAACAATCGAGGGACCCCACCTCCACAATGTTACGCGGCAATTGGTTCCACAAATCAACAACCCTGTTACTGAACCAGTATTTACCCAAGTCTTTCCTAAATCTAAACTTATCCAATTTATATCCATTGTTTCGTGTTCTGTCCTGTGTTGATACTTTTAATACCCTATTAATATCCCCCCGGTTATGTCCATTCATCCACTTGTAAACCTCTATCATGTCACCCCTAACTCTTCGCCTTTCCAGTGAATGCAACTTAAGCTTTGTTAATCTTTCTTCATATGAAAGATTTCTAATTTGGGGAATTAACTTAGTCATCCTACGCTGGACACGTTCAAGTGAATTTATATCCATTCTATAATATGGCGACCAAAACTGAACTGCATAATCTAAATGGGGCCTAACTATAGCAAGATATAGCTTGAGAACCACACCAGGTGTCTTGTTACTAACGCTGCGATTAATAAATCCAAGTGTCCGATTTGCCTTATTACGAACATTTATGCATTGATCCTTTTGTTTTAAATTCTTACTAATCATAACTCCCAGATCCCTTTCGCAATCCGACTTCGCAATCACAACACCATCTAGCTCGTATCTTGTAACTCTATCATCATTACCTAACCTCAGAACTTTACATTTATCAGCATTAAACTGCATCTGCCAATCCTTTGACCATTTCAAAACCCTATCTAGATCAACTTGAAGTGATAGTGAGTCCTCCTCCGAATTAATTTCCCTACCGATTTTCGTATCATCGGCAAATTTGCAAATGTTGCTACTCAAACCTGAATCTAAATCATTTATATATATTATAAACAACAGAGGTCCCAGGACAGAGCCTTGAGGCACTCCACTTACAACATTTTCCCACTCTGACTTGATTCCATTTATACTAACTCTCTGTTTCCTTTGGTATAGCCATGCCCTAATCCAGCTTAATATAGCACCCCCAATAAGAAGAACATAAGAACATAAGAACAAAGGTAACTGCAGAAGGCCTATTGGCCCATACGAGGCAGCTCCTATTCTATAACCACCCAATCCCACTCATATACTTGTCCAACCCGTGCTTGAAACAATCGAGGGACCCCACCTCCACAATGTTACGCGGCAATTGGTTCCACAAATCAACAACCCTGTTACTGAACCAGTATTTACCCAAGTCTTTCCTAAATCTAAACTTATCCAATTTATATCCATTGTTTCGTGTTCTGTCCTGTGTTGATACTTTTAATACCCTATTAATATCCCCCCGGTTATGTCCATTCATCCACTTGTAAACCTCTATCATGTCACCCCTAACTCTTCGCCTTTCCAGTGAATGCAACTTAAGCTTTGTTAATCTTTCTTCATATGAAAGATTTCTAATTTGGGGAATTAACTTAGTCATCCTACGCTGGACACGTTCAAGTGAATTTATATCCATTCTATAATATGGCGACCAAAACTGAACTGCATAATCTAAATGGGGCCTAACTAGAGCAAGATATAGCTTGAGAACCACACCAGGTGTCTTGTTACTAACGCTGCGATTAATAAATCCAAGTGTCCGATTTGCCTTATTACGAACATTTATGCATTGATCCTTTTGTTTTAAATTCTTACTAATCATAACTCCCAGATCCCTTTCGCAATCCGACTTCGCAATCACAACACCATCTAGCTCGTATCTTGTAACTCTATCATCATTACCTAACCTCAGAACTTTACATTTATCAGCATTAAACTGCATCTGCCAATCCTTTGACCATTTCAAAACCCTATCTAGATCAACTTGAAGTGATAGTGAGTCCTCCTCCGAATTAATTTCCCTACCGATTTTCGTATCATCGGCAAATTTGCAAATGTTGCTACTCAAACCTGAATCTAAATCATTTATATATATTATAAACAACAGAGGTCCCAGGACAGAGCCTTGAGGCACTCCACTTACAACATTTTCCCACTCTGACTTGATTCCATTTATACTAACTCTCTGTTTCCTTTGGTGTAGCCATGCCCTAATCCAGCTTAATATAGCACCCCCAATACCATGAGACTCTATTTTTTTAATCAGTCTTTCATGTGGCACTGTATCAAAAGCTTTGCTAAAGTCAAGGTATACAACATCGCAATCCTTACCACTATCAACTGCCTCAACAATGCTAGAATAAAAAGATAACAAATTTGTTAAACATGAACGGCCATTTATAAAACCGTGTTGCGACTCAATTATTAATTTATGTTTTTCAAGATGAAGACGAATTTTATTTGCTATTATAGATTCGAGTAACTTTCCCACAATAGACGTTAGGCTAATTGGTCGATAGTTAGACGCAAGTGATCTATCTCCTTTCTTAAAAACTGGTATCACATTAGCAACTTTCCAAAACTCTGGCACTCTGCCTGACTCTATTGATTTATTAAATATGGTTGACAGTGGGTCACAAAGCTCCTCTTTGCATTCTTTAAGCACCCTAGCAAACACTTCATCCGGCCCTGGGGATTTGTTTGGTTTGAGTTTTACTATTTGTTTAAGAACATCCTCCCTGGTAACTGCTAAACTCGTCAACCTGTCCTCGTCCCCACCCACATAGACTTGTTCGGCTGAAGGCATATTGTTAAGTTCCTCTTTAGTAAATACAGATACAAAATATTTATTAAAAATAATACTCATCTCTTCATCACTATCTGTTATTTGACCTGTCTCAGTTTTTAATGGACCTATCCTTTCCCTAGTCTTAGTACGATATAACTGAAAAAACCCTTTAGGATTTGTCTTTGCTTGCCCTGCTATGCGAACTTCATAGTTTCTTTTTGCTTTCCTTATCTCTTTTTTAACATTTCTAACCAGTTGTACGAATTCCTGTTCTAAAGTGACCTCCCCATTTTTAATCCTTTTGTACCAAGCTCTCTTTTTACCTATAAGGTTCTTCAAATTCTTTGTTATCCACTTTGGGTCATTAGTATACGATCTATTCAATTTGTATGGTATACTACGTTCCTGTGCTTTGTTTAGAATATTCTTAAATAAGTTATATATTGAATCCACATCGAAATCCCCATTTAAGTCACCTATCGCTGGGTTCATGTCTCGCTCCAAGACCGGCCCACACCCCATACCCAAGCCTTTCCAATCAATTTGACCCAAAAAATTTCTTAGGCTATTAAAATCAGCTTTTCGAAAATCTGGCACTTTAACAGAATTTTCTCCTACTGGTCTATTCCATTCTATGCTAAATCTGATTTCTTTGTGATCACTGCTCCCTAGCTCACTCCCTATTTCGATGTCATTAATTTGCGTTTCCCTGTTAGTTAACACTAAATCTAAAATATTATTTTCCCGTGTTGGTTCCTTAATGTGTTGCGTAAGAAAGCAATCGTCAATTAATTCTAGAAAATCTTCTGCTTCACTATTCCCTGTTTTGTTCAACCAGTTTATTCCGCTAAAATTAAAGTCACCCATGACATAAATACTGTTAGATCTAGATGCTCTAGATATTTCATCCCATAGATGCTTTGCTTCCATTCTGTCTAAATTTGGTGGCCTATATATTACTCCTATTATAATATTATTAGCTTTTTCGTTTAATTCAATCCAAATAGTTTCTGTGTGTGGCTCTGTTTTGATTCCCTCTTTGAGACTACATTTCAAATTGTCCCTAACATATATGGCTACTCCACCTCCTCGTCTAATATATCTATCTGTGTGAAATAGTTTAAATCCATATATTTGATATTCAGCTAATAGTTCTCTATTTTCTACATTCATCCACGTTTCGGTAAGTGCAATAATATCTATTTTTTCTGTGCAGACAAGAGCATTTAATTCGTTAATTTTATTTCTTAGACTTCTACTGTTAGTGTAATATACCCTAAGTGAATTGTTATTTTGCGGACCTTCTCTTTCCCTGATCGTTTTGCCAATTCCTTTCTCCCAAAGGAATATTTCTCCCAATACCATGAGACTCTATTTTTTTAATCAGTCTTTCATGTGGCACTGTATCAAAAGCTTTGCTAAAGTCAAGGTATACAACATCGCAATCCTTACCACTATCAACTGCCTCAACAATGCTAGAATAAAAAGATAACAAATTTGTTAAACATGAACGGCCATTTATAAAACCATGTTGCGACTCAATTATTAATTTATGTTTTTCAAGATGAAGACGAATTTTATTTGCTATTATAGATTCGAGTAACTTTCCCACAATAGACGTTAGGCTAATTGGTCGATAGTTAGACGCAAGTGATCTATCTCCTTTCTTAAAAACTGGTATCACATTAGCAACTTTCCAAAACTCTGGCACTCTGCCTGACTCTATTGATTTATTAAATATGGTTGACAGTGGGTCACAAAGCTCCTCTTTGCATTCTTTAAGCACCCTGGCAAACACTTCATCCGGCCCTGGGGATTTGTTTGGTTTGAGTTTTACTATTTGTTTAAGAACATCCTCCCTGGTAACTGCTAAACTCGTCAACCTGTCCTCGTCCCCACCCACATAGACTTGTTCGGCTGAAGGCATATTGTTAAGTTCCTCTTTAGTAAATACAGATACAAAATATTTATTAAAAATACTACTCATCTCTTCATCACTATCTGTTATTTGACCTGTCTCAGTTTTTAATGGACCTATCCTTTCCCTAGTCTTAGTACGATATAACTGAAAAAACCCTTTAGGATTTGTCTTTGCTTGCCCTGCTATGCGAACTTCATAGTTTCTTTTTGCTTTCCTTATCTCTTTTTTAACATTTCTAACCAGTTGTACGAATTCCTGTTCTAAAGTGACCTCCCCATTTTTAATCCTTTTGTACCAAGCTCTCTTTTTACCTATAAGGTTCTTCAAATTCTTTGTTATCCACTTTGGGTCATTAGTATACGATCTATTCAATTTGTATGGTATACTACGTTCCTGTGCTTTGTTTAGAATATTCTTAAATAAGTTATATATTGAATCCACATCGAAATCCCCATTTAAGTCACCTATCGCTGGGTTCATGTCTCGCTCCAAGACCGGCCCACACCCCATACCCAAGCCTTTCCAATCAATTTGACCCAAAATATTTCTTAGGCTATTAAAATCAGCTTTTCGAAAATCTGGCACTTTAACAGAATTTTCTCCTACTGGTCTATTCCATTCTATGCTAAATCTGATTTCTTTGTGATCACTGCTCCCTAGCTCACTCCCTATTTCGATGTCATTAATTTGCGTTTCCCTGTTAGTTAACACTAAATCTAAAATATTATTTTCCCGTGTTGGTTCCTTAATGTGTTGCGTAAGAAAGCAATCGTCAATTAATTCTAGAAAATCTTCTGCTTCACTATTCCCTGTTTTGTTCAACCAGTTTATTCCGCTAAAATTAAAGTCACCCATGACATAAATACTGTTAGATCTAGATGCTCTAGATATTTCATCCCATAGATGCTTTGCTTCCATTCTGTCTAAATTTGGTGGCCTATATATTACTCCTATTATAATATTATTAGCTTTTTCGTTTAATTCAATCCAAATAGTTTCTGTGTGTGGCTCTGTTTTGATTCCCTCTTTGAGACTACATTTCAAATTGTCCCTAACATATATGGCTACTCCACCTCCTCGTCTAATATATCTATCTGTGTGAAATAGTTTAAATCCATATATTTGATATTCAGCTAATAGTTCTCTATTTTCTACATTCATCCACGTTTCGGTAAGTGCAATAATATCTATTTTTTTCTGTGCAGACAAGAGCATTTAATTCGTTAATTTTATTTCTTAGACTTCTACTGTTAGTGTAATATACCCTAAGTGAATTGTTATTTTGCGGACCTTCTCTTTCCCTGATCGTTTTGCCAATTCCTTTCTCCCACAAACACATACTTTTATTACCTCCTTCCTCCAAATCAATTCCCATACCTCTATCTACTAACAGTTTAAACCCAAACAAACACCTCTAACCACTTCTTCTAGCGAGTTCGCAACAGCAACAACCCCAGCTCTCGATAGATGCACCCCATCACGAGCATACATTTCATTTCTTCCATAGAAGTGTTCCCAGTTGTCTATGAAAGATATTGCATTTGATTTGCAATATCTTTCCAGCCGGCAATTGACACCAAGTGCCCTCGATATCCATTCATTTCCCACTCCCTTTCTTGGAAGAATGCCACATATGATCGGGATTCCTCCCTTGCTCCTAACTAACTCTATGGCTGTTTTATACCTCTGAATCAGTTCCTCACTCCTGACTCGACCAACATCATTTCCTCCCACGCTAATGCAAATAATGGGATTGTTCCCATTACCAGCCATAATATCATTCATGTTGTTTATAATATCACCAATGCCAGCTCCGGGATAGCAAACCCTTAACCTGTTCCCCCTATCTCTAGCACAAAACGTTCTATCCAAATACCTTATCTGGGAATCTCCCACAACTAATGTTTGCTTAGGTACTTCCTTTACTTTCTGAGGGGCCTGCGCTTCCTTTCTCTTCGTTGCTTTCCCTTTTGCGCGATCCACAGTCTCTCCACAGCACTCGTCCTCCAAAACGTCAAATGAATTTGAAGTTGCTATGGCGTTTGAAGGCGGCTTTATCAAAGTCTTCTTAAGGCCCCTGTCTTTCGCAACTCTCCAAGACGAGGTCCCTTTACTGCTGGTCTCCTCCTTCGTTACTTCTCGTTGTTTTTTAAGCTGACGCACCTCCTCCCGCAGAGAGTACAACTCTGTCCTCAAGGCTCCCACTAGAGTCACCAGGTCCTTCACTACAACTTCCATATTGCTATGATAATATAACAACACTCGAACGTAGTATACCATACAAATTGAATAGATCGAATACTAATGACCCAAAGTGGATAACAAAGAATTTGAAGAACCTTATAGGTAAAAAGAGAGCTTGGTACAAAAGGATTAAAAATGGGGAGGTCACTTTAGAACAGGAATTCATACAACTGGTTAGAAATGTTAAAAAAGAGATAAGGAAAGCAAAAAGAAACTATGAAGTTCGCATAACAGGGCAAGCAAAGACAAATCCTAAAGGGTTTTTCCAGTTATATCGTACTAAGACTAGGGAAAGGATAGGTCCATTAAAAACTGAGACAGGTCAAATAACAGATAGTGATGAAGAGATGAGTAGTATTTTTAATAAATATTTTGTATCTGTATTTACTAAAGAGGAACTTAACAATATGCCTTCAGCCGAACAAGTCTATGTGGGTGGGGACGAGGACAGGTTGACGAGTTTAGCAGTTACCAGGGAGGATGTTCTTAAACAAATAGTAAAACTCAAACCAAACAAATCCCCAGGGCCGGATGAAGTGTTTGCCAGGGTGCTTAAAGAATGCAAAGAGGAGCTTTGTGACCCACTGTCAACCATATTTAATAAATCAATAGAGTCAGGCAGAGTGCCAGAGTTTTGGAAAGTTGCTAATGTGATACCAGTTTTTAAGAAAGGAGATAGATCACTTGCGTCTAACTATCGACCAATTAGCCTAACGTCTAAGAACATAAGAACAAAGGTAACTGCAGAAGGCCTATTGGCCCATACGAGGCAGCTCCTATTCTATAACCACCCAATCCCACTCATATACTTGTCCAACCCGTGCTTGAAACAATCGAGGAACCCCACCTCCACAATGTTACGCGGCAATTGGTTCCACAAATCAACAACCCTGTTACTGAACCAGTATTTACCCAAGTCTTTCCTAAATCTAAACTTATCCAATTTATATCCATTGTTTCGTGTTCTGTCCTGTGTTGATACTTTTAATACCCTATTAATATCCCCCCGGTTATGTCCATTCATCCACTTGTAAACCTCTATCATGTCACCCCTAACTCTTCGCCTTTCCAGTGAATGCAACTTAAGCTTTGTTAATCTTTCTTCATATGAAAGATTTCTAATTTGGGGAATTAACTTAGTCATCCTACGCTGGACACGTTCAAGTGAATTTATATCCATTCTATAATATGGCGACCAAAACTGAACTGCATAATCTAAATGGGGCCTAACTAGAGCAAGATATAGCTTGAGAACCACACCAGGTGTCTTGTTACTAACGCTGCGATTAATAAATCCAAGTGTCCGATTTGCCTTATTACGAACATTTATGCATTGATCCTTTTGTTTTAAATTCTTACTAATCATAACTCCCAGATCCCTTTCGCAATCCGACTTCGCAATCACAACACCATCTAGCTCGTATCTTGTAACTCTATCATCATTACCTAACCTCAGAACTTTACATTTATCAGCATTAAACTGCATCTGCCAATCCTTTGACCATTTCAAAACCCTATCTAGATCAACTTGAAGTGATAGTGAGTCCTCCTCCGAATTAATTTCCCTACCGATTTTCGTATCATCGGCAAATTTGCAAATGTTGCTACTCAAACCTGAATCTAAATCATTTATATATATTATAAACAACAGAGGTCCCAGGACAGAGCCTTGAGGCACTCCACTTACAACATTTTCCCACTCTGACTTGATTCCATTTATACTAACTCTCTGTTTCCTTTGGTATAGCCATGCCCTAATCCAGCTTAATATAGCACCCCCAATACCATGAGACTCTATTTTTTTAATCAGTCTTTCATGTGGCACTGTATCAAAAGCTTTGCTAAAGTCAAGGTATACAACATCGCAATCCTTACCACTATCAACTGCCTCAACAATGCTAGAATAAAAAGATAACAAATTTGTTAAACATGAACGGCCATTTATAAAACCATGTTGCGACTCAATTATTAATTTATGTTTTTCAAGATGAAGTCTATTGTGGGAAAGTTACTCGAATCTATAATAGCAAATAAAATTCGTCTTCATCTTGAAAAACATAAATTAATAATTGAGTCGCAACATGGTTTTATAAATGGCCGTTCATGTTTAACAAATTTGTTATCTTTTTATTCTAGCATTGTTGAGGCAGTTGATAGTGGTAAGGATTGCGATGTTGTATACCTTGACTTTTGCAAAGCTTTTGATACAGTGCCACATGAAAGACTGATTAAAAAGATAGAGTCTCATGGTATTGGGGGTGCTATATTAAGCTGGATTAGGGCATGGCTATACCAAAGGAAACAGAGAGTTAGTATAAATGGAATCAAGTCAGAGTGGGAAAATGTTGTAAGTGGAGTGCCTCAAGGCTCTGTCCTGGGACCTCTGTTGTTTATAATATATATAAATGATTTAGATTCAGGTTTGAGTAGCAACATTTGCAAATTTGCCGATGATACGAAAATCGGTAGGGAAATTAATTCGGAGGAGGACTCACTATCACTTCAAGTTGATCTAGATAGGGTTTTGAAATGGTCAAAGGATTGGCAGATGCAGTTTAATGCTGATAAATGTAAAGTTCTGAGGTTAGGTAATGATGATAGAGTTACAAGATACGAGCTAGATGGTGTTGTGATTGCGAAGTCGGATTGCGAAAGGGATCTGGGAGTTATGATTAGTAAGAATTTAAAACAAAAGGATCAATGCATAAATGTTCGTAATAAGGCAAATCGGACACTTGGATTTATTAATCGCAGCGTTAGTAACAAGACACCTGGTGTGGTTCTCAAGCTATATCTTGCTCTAGTTAGGCCCCATTTAGATTATGCAGTTCAGTTTTGGTCGCCATATTATAGAATGGATATAAATTCACTTGAACGTGTCCAGCGTAGGATGACTAAGTTAATTCCCCAAATTAGTAATCTTTCATATGAAGAAAGATTAACAAAGCTTAAGTTGCATTCACTGGAAAGGCGAAGAGTTAGGGGTGACATGATAGAGGTTTACAAGTGGATGAATGGACATAACTGGGGGGATATTAATAGGGTATTAAAAGTATCAACACAGGACAGAACACGAAACAATGGGTATAAATTGGATAAGTTTAGATTTAGGAAAGACTTGGGTAAATACTGGTTCAGTAACAGGGTTGTTGATTTGTGGAACCAATTGCCGCGTAACATTGTGGAGGTGGGGTCCCTCGATTGTTTCAAGCACGGGTTGGACAAGTATATGAGTGGGATTGGGTGGTTATAGAATAGGAGCTGCCTCGTATGGGCCAATAGGCCTTCTGCAGTTACCTTTGTTCTTATGTTCTTTGTGACCCACTGTCAACCATATTTAATAAATCAATAGAGTCAGGCAGAGTGCCAGAGTTTTGGAAAGTTGCTAATGTGATACCAGTTTTTAAGAAAGGAGATAGATCACTTGCGTCTAACTATCGACCAATTAGCCTAACGTCTATTGTGGGAAAGTTAACATAAGAACATAAGAACAAAGGAAACTGCAGAAGGCCTCTTGGCCCATATGAGGCAGCTCCTATTTATAACCACCCAATCCCACTCATATACTTGTCCAACCCACGCTTGAAACAATCGAGGGACCCCACCTCCACAATGTTACGCGGCAATTGGTTCCACAAATCAACAACCCTGTTACTGAACCAGTATGTACCCAAGTCTTTCCTAAAACTAAACTTATCCAATTTATACCCATTGTTTCGTGTTCTGTCTTGTGTTGATACTTTTATGACATTATTAATATCCCCTTTGTTATGTCCATTCACATACTTGTAAACCTCTATCATGTCTCCCCTAACTCTTCGCCTTTCCAGTTAATGCAACTTTAGCTTTGTTAATCTTTCTTCATATGAAAGATTTCTAATTTGTGGAATTAACTTAGTCATCCTACGCTGGACACGTTCAAGTGAATTTATATCCATTCTATAATATGGCACCCAAAGCTGAACTGCATAATCTAAATGGGGCCTAACTAGAGCAAGATATAGCTTGAGAACCACACCAGGTGTCTTGTTACTAACGCTGCGATTAATAAATCCAAGTGTCCGAATTGCCTTATTACGAACATTTATGCATTGATCCTTTTGTTTTAAATTCTTACTAATCATAACTCCCAGATCCCTTTCGCAATTCGACTTAGCAATCTCAACACCATCTATCTCGTATCTTGTAACCCTATCATCATTACCTAACCTCAGAACTTTACATTTATCAGCATTAAACTGCATCTGCCAATCCTTCGACCATTTCAAAACCCTATCTAGATCAACTTGAAGTGATAGTGAGTCCTCCTCCGAATTAATTTCCCTACCGATTTTCGTATCATCGGCAAATTTGCAAATGTTGCTACTCAAACCTGAATCTAAATCATTTATATATATTATAAACAACAGAGGTCCCAGGACAGAGCCCTGAAGCACCCCACTTACAACATTTTCCCACTCTGACTCCATTTATACTAACTCTCTGTTTCCTTTGGAATAGCCATGCCCTAATCCAGCTTAATATAGCGCCCCCAATACCATGAGACTCTAACTTTTTAATCAGTCTTTCATGTGGCACTGTATCAAAAGCTTTGCTAAAGTCAAGGTACACAACATCACAATCCTTACCACTATCAACTGCCTCAACAATGCTAGAATAAAAAGATAACAAATTTGTTAAACATGAACGACCATTTAGAAAACCATGTTGGACTCAATTATTAATTTATGTTTTTCAAGATGAAGACGAATTTTATTTGCTATTATAGTATAGCAAATAAATATCAAAGCACTGTATCAAAAGCTTTGCTAAAGTCAAGGTACACAACATCACAATCCTTACCACTATCAACTGCCTCAACAATGCTAGAATAAAAAGATAACAAATTTGTTAAACATGAACGACCATTTAGAAAACCATGTTGGACTCAATTATTAATTTATGTTTTTCAAGATGAAGACGAATTTTATTTGCTATTTATTAATGCTCTTGTCTGCACAGAAAAAATAGATATTATTGCACTTACCGAAACGTGGATGAATGTAGAAAATAGAGAACTATTAGCTGAATATCAAATATATGGATTTAAACTATTTCACACAGATAGATATATTAGACGAGGAGGTGGAGTAGCCATATATGTTAGGGACAATTTGAAATGTAGTCTCAAAGAGGGAATCAAAACAGAGCCACACACAGAAACTATTTGGATTGAATTAAACGAAAAAGCTAATAATATTATAATAGGAGTAATATATAGGCCACCAAATTTAGACAGAATGGAAGAAAAGCATCTACATAAGAACATAAGAACATAAGAACAAAGGTAACTGCAGAAGGCCTATTGGCCCATACGAGGCAGCTCCTATTCTATAACCACCCAATCCCACTCATATACTTGTCCAACCCGTGCTTGAAACAATCGAGGGACCCCACCTCCACAATGTTACGCGGCAATTGGTTCCACAAATCAACAACCCTGTTACTGAACCAGTATTTACCCAAGTCTTTCCTAAATCTAAACTTATCCAATTTATATCCATTGTTTCGTGTTCTGTCCTGTGTTGATACTTTTAATACCCTATTAATATCCCCCCGGTTATGTCCATTCATCCACTTGTAAACCTCTATCATGTCACCCCTAACTCTTCGCCTTTCCAGTGAATGCAACTTAAGCTTTGTTAATCTTTCTTCATATGAAAGATTTCTAATTTGGGGAATTAACTTAGTCATCCTACGCTGGACACGTTCAAGTGAATTTATATCCATTCTATAATATGGCGACCAAAACTGAACTGCATAATCTAAATGGGGCCTAACTAGAGCAAGATATAGCTTGAGAACCACACCAGGTGTCTTGTTACTAACGCTGCGATTAATAAATCCAAGTGTCCGATTTGCCTTATTACGAACATTTATGCATTGATCCTTTTGTTTTAAATTCTTACTAATCATAACTCCCAGATCCCTTTCGCAATCCGACTTCGCAATCACAACACCATCTAGCTCGTATCTTGTAACTCTATCATCATTACCTAACCTCAGAACTTTACATTTATCAGCATTAAACTGCATCTGCCAATCCTTTGACCATTTCAAAACCCTATCTAGATCAACTTGAAGTGATAGTGAGTCCTCCTCCGAATTAATTTCCCTACCGATTTTCGTATCATCGGCAAATTTGCAAATGTTGCTACTCAAACCTGAATCTAAATCATTTATATATATTATAAACAACAGAGGTCCCAGGACAGAGCCTTGAGGCACTCCACTTACAACATTTTCCCACTCTGACTTGATTCCATTTATACTAACTCTCTGTTTCCTTTGGTATAGCCATGCCCTAATCCAGCTTAATATAGCGCCCCCAATACCATGAGACTCTATTTTTTTAATCAGTCTTTCATGTGGCACTGTATCAAAAGCTTTGCTAAAGTCAAGGTATACAACATCGCAATCCTTACCACTATCAACTGCCTCAACAATGCTAGAATAAAAAGATAACAAATTTGTTAAACATGAACGGCCATTTATAAAACCGTGTTGCGACTCAATTATTAATTTATGTTTTTCAAGATGAAGACGAATTTTATTTGCTATTATAGATTCGAGTAACTTTCCCACAATAGACGTTAGGCTAATTGGTCGATAGTTAGACGCAAGTGATCTATCTCCTTTCTTAAAAACTGGTATCACATTAGCAACTTTCCAAAACTCTGGCACTCTGCCTGACTCTATTGATTTATTAAATATGGTTGACAGTGGGTCACAAAGCTCCTCTTTGCATTCTTTAAGCACCCTAGCAAACACTTCATCCGGCCCTGGGGATTTGTTTGGTTTGAGTTTTACTATTTGTTTAAGAACATCCTCCCTGGTAACTGCTAAACTCGTCAACCTGTCCTCGTCCCCACCCACATAGACTTGTTCGGCTGAAGGCATATTGTTAAGTTCCTCTTTAGTAAATACAGATACAAAATATTTATTAAAAATACTACTCATCTCTTCATCACTATCTGTTATTTGATCCTGTCTCAGTTTTTAATGGACCTATCCTTTCCCTAGTCTTAGTACGATATAACTGAAAAAACCCTTTAGGATTTGTCTTTGCTTGCCCTGCTATGCGAACTTCATAGTTTCTTTTTGCTTTCCTTATCTCTTTTTTAACATTTCTAACCAGTTGTACGAATTCCTGTTCTAAAGTGACCTCCCCATTTTTAATCCTTTTGTACCAAGCTCTCTTTTTACCTATAAGGTTCTTCAAATTCTTTGTTATCCACTTTGGGTCATTAGTATACGATCTATTCAATTTGTATGGTATACTACGTTCCTGTGCTTTGTTTAGAATATTCTTAAATAAGTTATATATTGAATCCACATCGAAATCCCCATTTAAGTCACCTATCGCTGGGTTCATGTCTCGCTCCAAGACCGGCCCACACCCCATACCCAAGCCTTTCCAATCAATTTGACCCAAAAAATTTCTTAGGCTATTAAAATCAGCTTTTCGAAAATCTGGCACTTTAACAGAATTTTCTCCTACTGGTCTATTCCATTCTATGCTAAATCTGATTTCTTTGTGATCACTGCTCCCTAGCTCACTCCCTATTTCGATGTCATTAATTTGCGTTTCCCTGTTAGTTAACACTAAATCTAAAATATTATTTTCCCGTGTTGGTTCCTTAATGTGTTGCGTAAGAAAGCAATCGTCAATTAATTCTAGAAAATCTTCTGCTTCACTATTCCCTGTTTTGTTCAACCAGTTTATTCCGCTAAAATTAAAGTCACCCATGACATAAATACTGTTAGATCTAGATGCTCTAGATATTTCATCCCATAGATGCTTTGCTTCCATTCTGTCTAAATTTGGTGGCCTATATATTACTCCTATTATAATATTATTAGCTTTTTCGTTTAATTCTATCCAAATAGTTTCTGTGTGTGGCTCTGTTTTGATTCCCTCTTTGAGACTACATTTCAAATTGTCCCTAACATATATGGCTACTCCACCTCCTCGTCTAATATATCTATCTCTGTGAAATAGTTTAAATCCATATATTTGATATTCAGCTAATAGTTCTCTATTTTCTACATTCATCCACGTTTCGGTAAGTGCAATAATATCTATTTTTTCTGTGCAGACAAGAGCATTTAATTCGTTAATTTTATTTCTTAGACTTCTACTGTTAGTGTAATATACCCTAAGTGAATTGTTATTTTGCGGACCTTCTCTTTCCCTGATCGTTTTGCCAATTCCTTTCTCCCACAAACACATACTTTTATTACCTCCTTCCTCCAAATCAATTCCCATACCTCTATCTACTAACAGTTTAAACCCAAACAAACACCTCTAACCACTTCTTCTAGCGAGTTCGCAACAGCAACAACCCCAGCTCTCGATAGATGCACCCCATCACGAGCATACATTTCATTTCTTCCATAGAAGTGTTCCCAGTTGTCTATGAAAGATATTGCATTTGATTTGCAATATCTTTCCAGCCGGCAATTGACACCAAGTGCCCTCGATATCCATTCATTTCCCACTCCCTTTCTTGGAAGAATGCCACATATGATCGGGATTCCTCCCTTGCTCCTAACTAACTCTATGGCTGTTTTATACCTCTGAATCAGTTCCTCACTCCTGACTCGACCAACATCATTTCCTCCCACGCTAATGCAAATAATGGGATTTTTCATCTATGGGATGAAATATCTAGAGCATCTAGATCTAACAGTATTTATGTCATGGGTGACTTTAATTTTAGCGGAATAAACTGGTTGATCAAAACAGGGAATAGTGAAGCAGAAGATTTTCTAGAATTAATTGACGATTGCTTTCTTACGCAACACATTAAGGAACCAACACGGGAAAATAATATTTTAGATTTAGTGTTAACTAACAGGGAAACGCAAATTAATGACATCGAAATAGGGAGTGAGCTAGGGAGCAGTGATCACAAAGAAATCAGATTTAGCATAGAATGGAATAGACCAGTAGGAGAAAATTCTGTTAAAGTGCCAGATTTTCGAAAAGCTGATTTTAATAGCCTAAGAAATTTTTTGGGTCAAATTGATTGGAAAAGCTTGGGTATGGGGTGTGGGCCGGTCTTGGAGCGAGACATGAACCCAGCGATAGGTGACTTAAATGGGGATTTCGATGTGGATTCAATATATAACTTATTTAAGAATATTCTAAACAAAGCACAGGAACGTAGTATACCATACAAATTGAATAGATCGTATACTAATGACCCAAAGTGGATAACAAAGAATTTGAAGAACCTTATAGGTAAAAAGAGAGCTTGGTACAAAAGGATTAAAAATGGGGAGGTCACTTTAGAACAGGAATTCGTACAACTGGTTAGAAATGTTAAAAAAGAGATAAGGAAAGCAAAAAGAAACTATGAAGTTCGCATAGCAGGGCAAGCAAAGACAAATCCTAAAGGGTTTTTTCAGTTATATCGTACTAAGACTAGGGAAAGGATTGGTCCATTAAAAACTGAGACAGGTCAAATAACAGATAGTGATGAAGAGATGAGTAGTATTTTTAATAAATATTTTGTATCTGTATTTACTAAAGAGGAACTTAACAATATGCCTTCAGCCGAACAAGTCTATGTGGGTGGGGACGAGGACAGGTTGACGAGTTTAGCAGTTACCAGGGAGGATGTTCTTAAACAAATAGTAAAACTCAAACCAAACAAATCCCCAGGGCCGGATGAAGTGTTTGCTAGGGTGCTTAAAGAATGCAAAGAGGAGCTTTGTGACCCACTGTCAACCATATTTAATAAATCAATAGAGTCAGGCATAGTGCCAGAGTTTTGGAAAGTTGCTAATGTGATACCAGTTTTTAAGAAAGGAGATAGATCACTTGCGTCTAACTATCGACCAATTAGCCTAACGTCTATTGTGGGAAAGTTACTCGAATCTATAATAGCAAATAAAATTCGTCTTCATCTTGAAAAACATAAATTAATAATTGAGTCGCAACATGGTTTTATAAATGGCCGTTCATGTTTAACAAATTTGTTATCTTTTTATTCTAGCATTGTTGAGGCAGTTGATAGTGGTAAGGATTGCGATGTTGTATACCTTGACTTTAGCAAAGCTTTTGATACAGTGCCACATGAAAGACTGATTAAAAAAATAGAGTCTCATGGTATTGGGGGTGCTGTATTAAGCTGGATTAGGGCATGGCTATACCAAAGGAAACAGAGAGTTAGTATAAATGGAATCAAGTCAGAGTGGGAAAATGTTGTAAGTGGAGTGCCTCAAGGCTCTGTCCTGGGACCTCTGTTGTTTATAATATATATAAATGATTTAGATTCAGGTTTGAGTAGCAACATTTGCAAATTTGCCGATGATACGAAAATCGGTAGGGAAATTAATTCGGAGGAGGACTCACTATCACTTCAAGTTGATCTAGATAGGGTTTTGAAATGGTCAAAGGATTGGCAGATGCAGTTTAATGCTGATAAATGTAAAGTTCTGAGGTTAGGTAATGATGATAGAGTTACAAGATACGAGCTAGATGGTGTTGTGATTGCGAAGTCGGATTGCGAAAGGGATCTGGGAGTTATGATTAGTAAGAATTTAAAACAAAAGGATCAATGCATAAATGTTCGTAATAAGGCAAATCGGACACTTGGATTTATTAATCGCAGCGTTAGTAACAAGACACCTGGTGTGGTTCTCAAGCTATATCTTGCTCTAGTTAGGCCCCATTTAGATTATGCAGTTCAGTTTTGGTCGCCATATTATAGAATGGATATAAATTCACTTGAACGTGTCCAGCGTAGGATGACTAAGTTAATTCCCCAAATTAGAAATCTTTCATATGAAGAAAGATTAACAAAGCTTAAGTTGCATTCACTGGAAAGGCGAAGAGTTAGGGGTGACATGATAGAGGTTTACAAGTGGATGAATGGACATAACCGGGGGGATATTAATAGGGTATTAAAAGTATCAACACAGGACAGAACACGAAACAATGGATATAAATTGGATAAGTTTAGATTTAGGAAAGACTTGGGTAAATACTGGTTCAGTAACAGGGTTGTTGATTTGTGGAACCAATTGCCGCGTAACATTGTGGAGGTGGGGTCCCTCGATTGTTTCAAGCACGGGTTGGACAAGTATATGAGTGGGATTGGGTGGTTATAGAATAGGAGCTGCCTCGTATGGGCCAATAGGCCTTCTGCAGTTACCTTTGTTCTTATGTTCTTATGTTCTTATAGATTCGAGTAACTTTCCCACAATAGACGTTAGGCTAATTGGTCGATAGTTAGACGCAAGTGATCTATCTCCTTTCTTAAAAACTGGTATCACATTAGCAACTTTCCAAAACTCTGGCACTCTGCCTGACTCTATTGATTTATTAAATATGGTTGACAGTGGGTCACAAAGCTCCTCTTTGCATTCTTTAAGCACCCTGGCAAACACTTCATCCGGCCCTGGGGATTTGTTTGGTTTGAGTTTTACTATTTGTTTAAGAACATCCTCCCTGGTAACTGTTAAACTCGTCAACCTGTCCTCGTCCCCACCCACATAGACTTGTTCGGCTGAAGGCATATTGTTAAGTTCCTCTTTAGTAAATACAGATACAAAATATTTATTTAAAATACTACTCATCTCTTCATCACTATCTGTTATTTGACCTGTCTCAGTTTTTAATGGACCTATCCTTTCCCTAGTCTTAGTACGATATAACTGAAAAAAACCTTTAGGATTTGTCTTTGCTTGCCCTGCTATGCGAACTTCATAGTTTCTTTTTGCTTTCCTTATCTCTTTTTTAACATTTCTAACCAGTTGTACGAGTTCCTGTTCTAAAGTGACCTCCCCATTTTTAATCCTTTTGTACCAAGCTGTTACTCGAATCTATAATAACAAATAAAATTCGTCTTCATCTTGAAAAACATAAATTAATAATTGAGTCGCAACATGGTTTTATAAATGGCCGTTCATGTTTAACAAATTTGTTATCTTTTTATTCTAGCATTGTTGAGGCAGTTGATAGTGGTAAGGATTGCTATGTTGTGTACCTTGACTTTAGCAAAGCTTTTGATACAGTGCCACATGAAAGACTGATTAAAAAGATAGAGTCTCATGGTATTGGGGGTGCTATATTAAGCTGGATTAGGGCATGGCTATACCAAAGGAAACAGAGAGTTAGTATAAATGGAGTCAAGTCAGAGTGGGAAAATGTTATAAGTGGGGTGCCTCAGGGCTCTGTCCTGGGACCTCTGTTGTTTATAATATATATAAATGATTTAGATTCAGGTTTGAGTAGCAACATTTGCAAATTTGCCGATGATACGAAAATCGGTAGGGACATTAATTCGGAGGAGGACTCACTATCTCTTCAAGTTGATCTAGATAGGGTTTTGAAATGGTCGAAGGATTGGCAGATGCAGTTTAATGCTGATAAATGTAAAGTTCTGAGGTTAGGTAATGATGATAGGGTTACAAGATACGAGCTAGATGGTGTTGAGATTGCGAAGTCGAATTGCGAAAGGGATCTGGAGTTATGATTAGCAAGAATTTAAAACAAAAGGATCAATGCATAAATGTTCGTAATAAGGCAAATCGGACACTTGGATTTATTAATCGCAGCGTTAGTAACAAGACACCTGGTGTGGTTCTCAAGCTATATCTTGCTCTAGTTAGGCCCCATTTAGATTATGCAGTTCAGTTTTGGTCGCCATATTATAAAATGGATATAAATTCACTTGAACGTGTCCAGCGTAGGATGACTAAGTTAATTCCCCAAATTAGAAATCTTTCATATGAAGAAAGATTAACAAAGCTTAAGTTGCATTCACTGGAAAGGCGAAGAGTTAGGGGTGACATGATAGAGGTTTACAAGTGGGTGAATGGACATAACAAAGGGGATATTAATAATGTATTAAAAGTATCAACACAAGACAGAACACGAAACAATGGGTATAAATTGGATAAGTTTAGTTTTAGGAAAGACTTGGGTACATACTGGTTCAGTAACAGGGTTGTTGATTTGTGGAACCAATTGCCGCGTAACATTGTGGAGGTGGGGTCCCTCGATTGTTTCAAGCATGGGTTGGACATGTATATGAGTGGGATTGGGTGGTTATAAATAGGAGCTGCCTCGTGTGGGCCAATAGGCCTTCTGCAGTTTCCTTTGTTCTTATGTTCTTACCTCACCACTCTCTCCTGCCTATTTATACCCATCACTCGATCTGTAAAATCATTCCTTCTGAAGATGTATTTAATATACGAAAGTACTTAACGAAATTCCTGTTTCATTTTCCTCCGTGCTCTGACATTGGCATTCATATATATATATATATATATATATATATATATATATATATATATATATATATATATATATATATATATATATATATATATATATATATATATATATATATATATATATATATATATATATATATATACATATATATATGACTGAAAACTCACACCCCAGAAGTGACTCGAACCCATACTCCCAGGAGCAACGCAACTGGTAACTACAGGGCGCCTTAATCCGCTTGACCATCACGGCCAGACAAAAGGAAGTGATAGCCGAGGCTATTTGAACCACTTCCCCGCCGGCAACTCGGATGGTAATCTTGGGCATAGCATTTCACCAAATCACCTCATTCTTTGGGGCACACGTGAGGAACACAAATGCATACAAGCCTGAATGGTCTCCAGGACTATATGCGACTGAAAACTCACACCCCAGAAGTGACTCGAACCCATACTCCCAGGAGCAACGCAACTGGTAACTACAGGGCGCCTTAATCCGCTTGACCATCACGGCCAGACAAAAGGAAGTGATAGCCGAGGCTATTTGAACCACTTCCCCGCCGGCAACTCGGATGGTAATCTTGGGCATAGCATTTCACCAAATCACCTCATTCTTTGGGGCACACGTGAGGAACACAAATGCATACAAGCCTGAATGGTCTCCAGGACTATATGCGACTGAAAACTCACACCCCAGAAGTGACTCGAACCCATACTCCCAGGAGCAACGCAACTGGTAACTACAGGGCGCCTTAATCCGCTTGACCATCACGGCCGCACAAAAGGAAGTGATAGCCGAGGCTATTTGAACCACTTCTTTGCCGGCAACTCGGATGGTAATCTTGGGCATAGCATTTCACCAAATCACCTCATTCTTTGGGGCACACGTGAGGAACACAAATGCAAACAAGCCTGAATGGTCCCCAGGACTATATGCGACTGAAAACTCACACCCCAGCAGTGACTCGAACCCATACTCCCAGGAGCAACGCAACTGGTAACTACAGGGCGCCTTAATCCGCTTGACCATCACGGCCGGACAAAAGGAAGTGATAGCCGAGGCTATTTGAACCACTTCTTTGCCGGCAACTCGGATGGTAATCTTGGGCATAGCATTTCACCAAATCACCTCATTCTTTGGGGCACACGTGAGGAACACAAATGCAAACAAGCCTGAATGGTCCCCAGGACTATATGCGACTGAAAACTCACACCCCAGAAGTGACTCGAACCCATACTCCCAGTCGTATATATATATATATATATATATATATATATATATATATATATATATATATATATATATATATATATATATATATATATATATATATATATATATATATATATATATATATATATATATATATATATATATATATA
>NC_091158.1:52161303-52163803 GCF_040958095.1 Procambarus clarkii | reverse complement strand
GAGACTTTCTATTACTATTTTGAAAGTAGGCTCTTCCCACGGCGCGGAAGGAGTGTAATTCGGGTGTGGATGATCACCCTCTCTATCAAGAATCATGTTTTTTAAATGTAGTCTGTTTAGGACTTTTCCTGCTCTTGCAACCTAAGAGTTTCCATTGTTTTGGCCTAGTCCAACCACCAAGGCCTGCCGTACTGGGATTGGATCAGAAGAAATATTTATCTTACTGATAATTGTAGCTGTCCTTTGTGATATTCTTTCTTGTAGAGAGGGCAACCCGTCTCCAGTCAAAGAGTTTCAAGCCTGGTCCACATGGGGGCTCCCAGTGCAGCTCCCATAGCATTGTTTTGGGCAATTTCAAGCTTTTTCCACTGTTGGTGTGATAGATTTGTGAGTGCAGGTGCAGCATAATCGATCACTGATCTGACTGCCTGTACAGAATAGAACTTACGCATCTCCGATTTTATATCTACATTTTAGTGAGGTGGATGGGGTGAGGTGGCATTAATAGGGTATTAATTTCATCAACACAAGACAGAACAAGAGGTGGCATTAATAGGGTATTAATTTCATCAACACAAGACAGAACACGAAACAATGGGTATCGAATAGAAGTGTTTGTAGAAAGCCTATTGGTCCATATTTCTTGATGCTTCTATATTGGAGCGGAGTCTTGAGGTGGGTAGAATATAGTTGTGCATTAATTGGCTGTTGATTGCTGGTGTTGACTTCTTGATGTGTAGTGCCTCGCAAACGTCAAGCCGCCTGCTATCGCTGTATCTATCGATGATTTCTGTGTTGTTTACTAGGATTTCTCTGGCGATGGTTTGGTTGTGGGAAGAGATTATATGTTCCTTAATGGAGCCCTGTTGCTTATGCATCGTTAAACGCCTAGAAAGAGATGTTGTTGTCTTGCCTATATACTGGGTTTTTTGGAGCTTACAGTCCCCAAGAGGGCATTTGAAGGCATAGACGACGTTAGTCTCTTTTAAATCGTTCTGTTTTGTGTCTGGAGAGTTTCTCATGAGTAGGCTGGCCGTTTTTCTGGTTTTATAGTAAATCGTCAGTTGTATCCTCTGATTTTTGTCTGTAGGGATAACGTTTCTATTAACAATATCTTTCAGGACCCTTTCCTCTGTTTTATGAGCTGTGGAAAAGAAGTTCCTGTAAAATAGTCTAATAGGGGGTATAGGTGTTGTGTTAGTTGTCTCTTCAGAGGTTGCATGGCGTTTCACTTTCCTTCTTATGATGTCTTCGACTAAACCATTGGAGAAGCCGTTGTTGACTAGGACCTGCCTTACCCTACAGAGTTCTTCGTCGACTTGCTTCCATTCTGAGCTGTGGCTGAGAGCACGGTCGACATATGCGTTAACAACACTCCTCTTGTACCTGTCTGGGCAGTCGCTGTTGGCATTTAGGCACATTCCTATGTTCGTTTCCTTAGTGTAGACTGCAGTGTGGAAACCTCCGCTCTTTTCCATGACTGTTACATCTAGAAAGGGCAGCTTCCCATCCTTTTCCATCTCGTAAGTGAAACGCAGCACGGAACTCTGCTCAAATGCCTCCTTCAGCTCCTGCAGATGTCTGACATCAGGTACCTGTGTAAAAATGTCGTCAACATACCTGCAGTATATGGCCGGTTTCAAGTTCATGTCGACTAAGACTTTTCGCTCGATGGAACCCATGTAGAAGTTTGCAAACAGGACACCTAGGGGAGAACCCATGGCGACCCCATCTACTTGCTTATACATGTGCCCATCCGGGCTCAAGAAGGGTGCCTCTTTAGTACAAGCTTGGAGTAGTTTCCCCAGAATTTTTTTTCTGGTATGTCAAGAGGATATGCGTATGGAAATGTCAAGACACACAAGCCTGGAAACCAAATTCGGCCAATCATTAGCCAGATACCCACACCCACGTACAGACTGGCGAAGCGACTCAACGGCCTGCTGACTCCTTATGTTCCCTGCGCCTTCAGCCTGAAGTCTCCAAAGGAATTTGTTGACTTACTGCGGGGCACACGGGCCACAGGGATAAGAGCCTCGTTGGACGTAGAATCGCTGTTTACCAACGTACCTGTGGACGAGACAATCGGGATGATAGCCGACAGAGTGTATCGTGATCCAGCCTGTACTCCTCTTGACATACCAGAAAATATTCTGAGGAAACTACTCCAAGCTTGTACTAAAGAGGCACCCTTCTTGAGCCCGGATGGGCACATGTATAAGCAAGTAGATGGGGTCGCCATGGGTTCTCCCCTAGGTGTCCTGTTTGCAAACTTCTACATGGGTACCATCGAGCGAAAAGTCTTAGTCGACATGAACTTGAAACCGGCCATATACTGCAGGTATGTTGACGACATTTTTACACAGGTACCTGATGTCAGACATCTGCAGGAGCTGAAGGAGGCATTTGAGCAGAGTTCCGTGCTGCGTTTCACTTACGAGATGGAAAAGGATGGGAAGCTGCCCTTTCTAGATGTAACAGTCATGGAAAAGAGCGGAGG
>NC_091158.1:52126303-52156303 GCF_040958095.1 Procambarus clarkii | reverse complement strand
ATTTTTCCAGATTCTGGTTTTTTCTATCCTGAAGGCTGATTTTTTTCTATCCTGAAGGCTGATTTTTTTCTATCCTCAAGGCTGATTTGATATAAACGTTAACTTTCAACTTTGAATTAATTAGGTCATGGGCTTTGTCACAGCAGTTCTCACCTTGTAGTTCTTCTGGTAGATCAGTAGAGCTAATGATTAATGAGTCGTGCAATTGAGGATGTTCCAAGTCGTCTTCGGAGGCCGCCTGGTGCATCTGGAGGAGAATTATTTGTTTTCTAGCCTTTTGAAGGATATCATTTTGTCCTGGTTGGGGTGTTCTCGGTCTAAATCTTGTATATCTGTTCAACTATGTCATTTTGACATAAATATAACAAAACTATTGTCCTATGGAGTTGATTTAGCTTCCAGACATATATTTTTTTAATAAATCTTAAATGTTTTGTAGTTATTTATGTTAAATACTAGCAGTACCAGCCACACGTTGCAGTGGCTCAGTCTGGGTAAGTAGGAAAAAAAAGAAAAGGGAAAGCACACGTTTCTAATATGTTTAATTTTACAATGCTTGTGGGTACACAATAATTTTTGTTGTTCCATTCTCTGTGGAGATATAGAGACTGTCTGGTTTGCCGACTCTAAAACACGCAAAATATAATTTTCCATGTGAGATGCAATCCTCGTCTAGATATAAACTGCACAATTCTAAATGTTGTCCCTGAGCTTTGTTGATGGTGATTACAAACGCCAATCGAATTGGAAATTACAATCTCTAAAACTGAAATGGCATATCTGTTGGAATCATAGGAATGCGAGGAATTAGGACATCTTGACATTTGAAAGGTCCTGTCAAGATTGTTACTTCTACGACGTCGCTGATTAATTTTTTTTACTGTAAGCCGCGTGGCGTTGCAAAGTTTTGGCTGGTTGATCATGATAATTGGCAAGCCGATTTTCAATTGACATACGTGTGATGGCAGATCGATTGAATTAAAAAATTCTGTTGGATAAATAAACGCTTCATCTGCTTCCTCAACAGTGTCGACGAACTTGTATGTGCCGGCCTCGCTTTGAATGTTAGACTGAATAATATTGTTAAGTTCGTGTGCCGGATGCTTTTGAAATGTTGCACGTGGGAGTTTCAATGAATTGTATGTTCAATGGCAATTTCAAAGCCGAGGTAGCAGTTCTTCCACTTGGTAGCAATGTCGCAGCTATTCCGGACGATGCAAGAGCTAAGACTATGCCATTTTGGGCTCGAAATGCTGCCAGAATCAGTCTAATTAAAAAGGTTTTACCAGTTCTTCCTGGCGCATCTAAGAAAATTTCTCAAGCCCGTTATTGATAGTTTTATTTATTTGATTGTAAATGCTTTTTCACTTGAGCGTTAGATTAGGAATATTTGATTGCACATACGACAACTGATCACCCGTGTTGTTACTTTCTTCACGACGCAATTCTACATCGAACGAAGCTGCAGCAGATCGATTCAGTGATGGCATTTCCAATTGATTGAGAACTTTGCGATTTCTAAGCGCAAATCTTCAGTCATTATCAACGCTTCGTTGTAGATTTCTGCTGTGAAATCCATATTCATATTTGAATTTTCCTTGTGTATTCGACGTACAATATCTTCAGCCATGTGCAATTTATATTTCTCTCATAACTTTGTTGGAGACGGAGACCAGGCGGTCAATATGATTGCAAACAATGCATGATTTTGATTTGGATGTGACGTGTTAGACGCGTCATTAATGCATTCATCCCAGTGTCGGTCGTTCTCCAATTAATACCAAGCAAGTCATGCACTACGGGAAGTGACATGTGTTTCGATGTTGACAAGTCTCAATTGCTGGAAGACGTTGATCCAGGCACATTTACCATCAGCATGCGAAGAAAAAAGCATTAATCTTGATTGGGATGCACAGTGGATGTCTGCCTATCGTAGTTTATTTGAATATGCCAAGTTGTCCGTCGACTCGCTCTCCTTGTTTGCGTCGTTCAAATGATTTTCTACTGGCATTCCACGTGTAATACGTAGGCACTTCCGAATACAGCAGGGTTTTTGCAAATGCGTCATTTTGACATAACGTGAGGAAAGCAGTAACCGTTGTAACCGGTGGATTCATAGCTGTTTGTTGCACATTTGCAGCTGTGAAATAAACGTATTTTCCATTTTCTTGTTTTCAAAACAAAACAAAAAAATAATAACGAAATATTTCAATTTAAATGCAGATCAATCGACACAGCTCAATTTCACCACCAATTGCACTGAAAAATAAGAACAGTTAAGAACACGAAATGAAAAACAATGAAAAATGAAACAAATATACTATACCCACGAAATGAACACTATGGTAAACAACGCAGCTCAATTACAAGGCAATGTCACACAAAATAATTAAAACAAAATGAAAATAAATCAAACACTATGAAAAATCAATTTATCAATGCAATCGGAAACACTGAAATGAAATTGTAACGTATTTTAAATTGTGTGTGTTGCTCTTACGTACAACAGATGGCGCTGTTTTTCCAAAAGAGCATGTTTTTACCTGTCACAGGTGTGGCATCTAAATAGTAGGTATATAAAAACACTTGTCTGTTCGAATGCAACGTTATGTCAAAATTTCTAAACAATTGGTAAAGAGATTTCGAAGATTTCCTTCACATGAAAAACACAGTTTAAAAAAAAAAAAGTTCTTTCCCGTCACAGACGTGACATCTATACAGTATGTATATAAAAACCTGCCCGGATGCGAATGGAACTGTGTGTGAAAATTTCAAAGCAATCGGTGAAGAACTTTTGGAGATTATCGATTTTGAACAAACAAACATTTCCATTTTTATTTATATAGATTATTAGCAGTACCCGGCCACGCGTTGCTTTGGCTCAGCAACGCATCTGCGTTGCTGAGCCACAGCAACCATCCCTGTCCCCCAGTCCTCCCCACCAATCCCCCCTCACCCGTCTCCTCGGCCTCCCAACTATTCCCCACTCCCTCGTCGGATGCCTTCCTAAATGGTCTGATGCTCCCATCAGAAAATTTGGAACATCAAGTGATCTGATGTTCCCATCACTGAAATATAAGAAAAAGTTAAAAACTGAAATGAAAATAAGAAAAAATATATAAAAATATAAAAATAAACTATACTCAAGAAATGAACGATATGGTAAACAACGCAGCTCAATTCCTACGCAATTCACACAAAATAATTAAATCAAAATGAAAATGAATAAAAATCTTTGAAAATTCAATATATCAATGGAATCAGAAACATTGAAATAGAATTGTAACATATCTAGTACAGCATGTGTGTTGCACTTACATGCAACAGATGGCGCTGTTTTTCAAGAAAAGCATAGTTTTACCTGCCACAGGTGTGGCATCTATAGTTATACTTACGAAATGAACGGTATGGTAAACAACACAGCTCAATTCCAACACAATGTCACACAAAATAATTCAATAAAAAATAAAATAAATCGAAATCTATGAAAATAAAATTTATCAATGCAATCGGAAACATTGAAATGGAATTTGTGACATATTTAGTATAGCGTGCATGTTGCCATTATGTGCAACAGATGGCGCTGTTTTTCAAAAACGCATTTGTTTACCTGTCACAGGCGTGGCATCTATATAGTAGGTATATAAAAAGATGCGCCTATTCGAATGCAACGGTGTTTCAAAATTTCAAAGCAATTGGTGAAGATCTTTCAGAGATTACAGCGTGTGTTGCTCTTACTTCCAACAGATGGCGCTGTTTAAAAAAAAAAAAAACATGTTTTTTCCTGTCACAGGTGAAACATGTATATAGTAGATATATAAAAAGACGCGCCTATTTGAATTTCAAAGCAATCGGCAAAGAGGTTTTGAAGATTTCCCTCACATGAAAAACACAGTTTTTCAGAAAAAGCATGTTTTTTTTTACCGTCACAGACGTGACATATATATAGGTTGTATATATAAACCTGCTCGGATACGAATGGAATGTTGTGTGAAAATTTCAAAGCAATCGGTGAAGAACTTTCGGAGATTGGCGATTTTGAAGTAACGAACATTTCCATTTTTGTTTATATATATATATATATATATATATATATATATATATATATATATATATATATATATATATATATATATATATATATATATATATATATATATATATATTGCCATGACATTACTCTAACAAGAGAAATGTTGAACAAGAATACCTGCATAATAGACAAAACCCAAGATGTAAGAAGATTACAAATTCTTGAGGCAATTCACATAAGAATAGAGCGACCTACCATGAACACCCAAATCACGGAACTATTTACTCTACCCACCATGAGAGTAAGGACAAGACAAGAACATATCGATGCCAACACAGAAGACAATGTCCAACATAACAGGCCAATTACACTGGATTAATCTTTGTGTTTAGATAGGAGATGCCTCGTATGGGCCGATAAGCCTTCTGCAGCCTCTATGTTTCACCTCACATATATATATATATATATATATATATATATATATATATATATATATATATATATATATATATATATATATATATATATATATATATATATATATATATATAAGAAAATTATTAAATACAGAGGTCTAGCACACTGCTACAGCTTTGTTCCGATCGGCTCGAAGACCCTCGGTTCGTGGGGAAAATGTGCATTGAAGTTCCTGAAGGAATTGGGGGACAAATTGATCAGCGCTACAAAAGACCAGAGAGCAAAAAGTTTCTTGTTCCAGCGCCTCAGTGTTGCGATTCAGAGGGGAAATGCCTGTTGCGTCTTGGGCACTAGTCCAACTTCAGAGGAATTCGAAGAAGTGTTTGACTTGCAACAATGATCGAACCCGTCTGTGACATTCATCAATGTTTCCCATTGTTGTGTTCTTCAAGAGATCCATAACCTTTAAGCACCTTTTTGCATTATTATTTTTGTATCAACCCATGTATATCTTGTAACCATCAAATGCATAATAAAGCACAAAAAATATTCAAGGAAGGGGGTGGTAGGAGAAAAGCACACAGAAACTGTATTGGAGGGGATCTAAACATTCCCTCTAATGCGTTATGCGTGGTTTCCTCCGAGGCTATGGGTCCCCCTTCTTCCAGCTAGAGGTGGTACTCCCTTCCTATGATATATATATATATATAAGTTAGTTATCCCTGTCTTGGAAGACAGGGATAACTAACTGTCTTGGAAGACAGGGATAACTAACTTCTATTGGTTAACAGAGGTCCTACTGAAAAAGTGATTGCACATTTTAACAAAACTCTCAAAACTGTGTGTAAAGGCGATAAAGAGTTGATATCTAGGCTAACAAGTCGATCCCCCTCTCTTCCTTACATGTATGGTCTTATAAAAACTCATAAGCCATATAATCCGGCAAGGCCGATTATTAGTTCAATTGGTTCGGCGGCTTATAAACTCTCTAAGTGGTTAGTCAAAGTTCCACTCTCAATATGGAAGTTGTAGTGAAGGACCTGGTGACTCTAGTGGGAGCCCTGAGGACAGAGTTGGACTCTCTGCGGGAGGAGGTGCGTCAGCTTAAAAAACAACGAGAAGTAACGAAGGAGGAGACCAGCAGTAAAGGGACCTCGTCTTGGAGAGTTGCGAAAGACAGGGGCCTTAAGAAGACTTTGATAAAGCCGCCTTCAAACGCCATAGCAACTTCAAATTCATTTGACGTTTTGGAGGGCGAGTGCTGTGGAGAGACTGTGGATCGCGCAAAAGGGAAAGCAACGAAGAGAAAGGAAGCGCAGGCCCCTCAGAAAGTAAAGGAAGTACCTAAGCAAACATTAGTTGTGGGAGATTCCCAGATAAGGTATTTGGATAGAACGTTTTGTGCTAGAGATAGGGGGAACAGGTTAAGGGTTTGCTATCCCGGAGCTGGCATTGGTGATATTATAAACAACATGAATGATATTATGGCTGGTAATGGGAACAATCCCATTATTTGCATTAGCGTGGGAGGAAATGATGTTGGTCGAGTCAGGAGTGAGGAACTGATTCAGAGGTATAAAACAGCCATAGAGTTAGTTAGGAGCAAGGGAGGAATCCCGATCATATGTGGCATTCTTCCAAGAAAGGGAGTGGGAAATGAATGGATATCGAGGGCACTTGGTGTCAATTGCCGGCTGGAAAGATATTGCAAATCAAATGCAATATCTTTCATAGACAACTGGGAACACTTCTATGGAAGAAATGAAATGTATGCTCGTGATGGGGTGCATCTATCGAGAGCTGGGGTTGTTGCTGTTGCGAACTCGCTAGAAGAAGTGGTTAGAGGTGATTGTTTGGGTTTAAACTGTTAGTAGATAGAGGTATGGGAATTGATTTGGAGGAAGGAGGTAATAAAAGTATGTGTTTGTGGGAGAAAGGAATTGGCAAAACGATCAGGGAAAGAGAAGGTCCGCAAAATAACAATTCACTTAGGGTATATTACACTAACAGTAGAAGTCTAAGAAATAAAATTAACGAATTAAATGCTCTTGTCTGCACAGAAAAAATAGATATTATTGCACTTACCGAAACGTGGATGAATGTAGAAAATAGAGAACTATTAGCTGAATATCAAATATATGGATTTAAACTATTTCACACAGATAGATATATTAGACGAGGAGGTGGAGTAGCCATATATGTTAGGGACAATTTGAAATGTAGTCTCAAAGAGGGAATCAAAACAGAGCCACACACAGAAACTATTTGGATTGAATTAAACGAAAAAGCTAATAATATTATAATAGGAGTAATATATAGGCCACCAAATTTAGACAGAATGGAAGCAAAGCATCTATGGGATGAAATATCTAGAGCATCTAGATCTAACAGTATTTATGTCATGGGTGACTTTAATTTTAGCGGAATAAACTGGTTGAACAAAACAGGGAATAGTGAAGCAGAAGATTTTCTAGAATTAATTGACGATTGCTTTCTTACGCAACACATTAAGGAACCAACACGGGAAAATAATATTTTAGATTTAGTGTTAACTAACAGGGAAACGCAAATTAATGACATCGAAATAGGGAGTGAGCTAGGGAGCAGTGATCACAAAGAAATCAGATTTAGCATAGAATGGAATAGACCAGTAGGAGAAAATTCTGTTAAAGTGCCAGATTTTCGAAAAGCTGATTTTAATAGCCTAAGAAATTTTTTGGGTCAAATTGATTGGAAAGGCTTGGGTATGGGGTGTGGGCCGGTCTTGGAGCGAGACATGAACCCAGCGTTAGGTGACTTAAATGGGGATTTCGATGTGGATTCAATATATAACTTATTTAAGAATATTCTAAACAAAGCACAGGAACGTAGTATACCATACAAATTGAATAGATCGTATACTAATGACCCAAAGTGGATAACAAAGAATTTGAAGAACCTTATAGGTAAAAAGAGAGCTTGGTACAAAAGGATTAAAAATGGGGAGGTCACTTTAGAACAGGAATTCGTACAACTGGTTAGAAATGTTAAAAAAGAGATAAGGAAAGCAAAAAGAAACTATGAAGTTCGCATAGCAGGGCAAGCAAAGACAAATCCTAAAGGGTTTTTTCAGTTATATCGTACTAAGACTAGGGAAAGGATAGGTCCATTAAAAACTGAGACAGGTCAAATAACAGATAGTGATGAAGAGATGAGTAGTATTTTTAATAAATATTTTGTATCTGTATTTACTAAAGAGGAACTTAACAATATGCCTTCAGCCGAACAAGTCTATGTGGGTGGGGACGAGGACAGGTTGACGAGTTTAGCAGTTACCAGGGAGGATGTTCTTAAACAAATAGTAAAACTCAAACCAAACAAATCCCCAGGGCCGGATGAAGTGTTTGCTAGGGTGCTTAAAGAATGCAAAGAGGAGCTTTGTGACCCACTGTCAACCATATTTAATAAATCAATAGAGTCAGGCAGAGTGCCAGAGTTTTGGAAAGTTGCTAATGTGATACCAGTTTTTAAGAAAGGAGATAGATCACTTGCGTCTAACTATCGACCAATTAGCCTAACGTCTATTGTGGGAAAGTTACTCGAATCTATAATAGCAAATAAAATTCGTCTTCATCTTGAAAAACATAAATTAATAATTGAGTCGCAACATGGTTTTATAAATGGTCGTTCATGTTTAACAAATTTGTTATCTTTTTATTCTAGCATTGTTGAGGCAGTTGATAGTGGTAAGGATTGCGATGTTGTATACCTTGACTTTAGCAAAGCTTTTGATACAGTGCCACATGAAAGACTGATTAAAAAAATAGAGTCTCATGGTATTGGGGGTGCTATATTAAGCTGGATTAGGGCATGGCTATACCAAAGGAAACAGAGAGTTAGTATAAATGGAATCAAGTCAGAGTGGGAAAATGTTGTAAGTGGAGTGCCTCAAGGCTCTGTCCTGGGACCTCTGTTGTTTATAATATATATAAATGATTTAGATTCAGGTTTGAGTAGCAACATTTGCAAATTTGCCGATGATACGAAAATCGGTAGGGAAATTAATTCGGAGGAGGACTCACTATCACTTCAAGTTGATCTAGATAGGGTTTTGAAATGGTCAAAGGATTGGCAGATGCAGTTTAATGCTGATAAATGTAAAGTTCTGAGGTTAGGTAATGATGATAGAGTTACAAGATACGAGCTAGATGGTGTTGTGATTGCGAAGTCGGATTGCGAAAGGGATCTGGGAGTTATGATTAGTAAGAATTTAAAACAAAAGGATCAATGCATAAATGTTCGTAATAAGGCAAATCGGACACTTGGATTTATTAATCGCAGCGTTAGTAACAAGACACCTGGTGTGGTTCTCAAGCTATATCTTGCTCTAGTTAGGCCCCATTTAGATTATGCAGTTCAGTTTTGGTCGCCATATTATAGAATGGATATAAATTCACTTGAACGTGTCCAGCGTAGGATGACTAAGTTAATTCCCCAAATTAGAAATCTTTCATATGAAGAAAGATTAACAAAGCTTAAGTTGCATTCACTGGAAAGGCGAAGAGTTAGGGGTGACATGATAGAGGTTTACAAGTGGATGAATGGACATAACCGGGGGGATATTAATAGGGTATTAAAAGTATCAACACAGGACAGAACACGAAACAATGGATATAAATTGGATAAGTTTAGATTTAGGAAAGACTTGGGTAAATACTGGTTCAGTAACAGGGTTGTTGATTTGTGGAACCAATTGCCGCGTAACATTGTGGAGGTGGGGTCCCTCGATTGTTTCAAGCATGGGTTGGACAAGTATATGAGTGGGATTGGGTGGTTATAGAATAGGAGCTGCCTCGTATGGGCCAATAGGCCTTCTGCAGTTACCTTTGTTCTTATGTTCTTATGTAAAGTTTTGTCCCCTATAGTTGGTACTATTTCCAACTCACACTTGACAAACAATGTGGACTTAGTTAATAAGCTATCCACACTGAATTTAAATTTTGATTTTAAACTTATAAGTTTCGATGTGACCTCTTTATTCACTAAAGTTCCTGTTGATGATCTGTTAGAATTTCTACGTGAGGAACTGCCTAAATATAATTTGAGCTTGCAGACCAATAAAGTATTGGAACTTATTAAATTGTGTATAAAAGACAATTATTTTAGTTTTAATGGAAAATTTTTCAAACAAACATTTGGTATGGCGATGGGCAATCCCCTGTCCCCAGTTTTAACCAATTTGTATATGGAATTCTTTGAAACAAAAATCTTATCCAGGATTATCCCGGCTAATGTAGTTTGGTTTAGGTATGTTGATGATATTTTGTGCTTATGGCCGTGCAACAAAGACCAGATAGTTTTTCTTAATGAACTTAATTCTTCGGTACCTTCAATAAAATTCACTTGTGAGACTGAGGAGAATGGTGCTCTTCCGTTTTTGGACATTATGATTCATAGAGTCACTAGAAAGTTCAAATTGAATGTGTATAGGAAACCTACCAACGTGGGGTCGTATGTTCATTTTTATTCGAATCATCATAGTAAAGTTAAACAGGCAGTATTTTCAGGAATGTTTCTACGAGCTTTGAGGATTTGCAGCCCTGAGTTTTTTGATGAAGAGATTGCTAAAATATATGAAATTGGGAAGAGTTTACAATATCCTAAGAGGTTTTTGGATTTCTCGTTTGTACAAGCCAAGCGTACGTTTTATAATCACGTCCCTAAGGCGAAACCAAAAATTATTAACTCATTGGTGGTACCTTATGCGAGTGGACTTGAAAAATTGTCTCTGATTTTTAAGAAACTTAATATAAATTTGGTGTTCACTAATAGTACGATCAAATCCAATTTAATAAAAAACTCACCTGATACAGCAGGTTGTGTGTATTCGATTCCCTGCAATGATTGTGATTCTGTGTACCTTGGACAAACAGGAAAGTCCTTACAATTGCGGTTGTCACAACATGCTTATAGTATTAGAACTGCCCAAACGTCTAATGCATTGTATCTACATACGAGTTTATGCGATCACAATATTAACTGGAATGGGGCAAAAAGCATTACCAATTGTGGGGATTTCGTGGAAAGGAATTTGATTGAGTCTGCTCTAATCAGTCAGTGTCCAAATCTTCTTAATGTTAGTACTGGAATGTACAAACTTGATCCATTTTTAAGTTATAATATTGCACAACAATTTAAGAAACAACTCTGATAGAGAGGCTTACAATGTCTCATTATAATTGTATATTCATATATTGTGTGTTCATGAGGCTTTTCTTTAATCTTTATTCCTTATTCTCTGACCGCTTAATCCTCTTTGACCATTCTAAAGCTAAGCTATACCTGATTTTGGTTAATTACACCTGACCAACCCTAGGGATGGGTTGGTCAGGTGTCGGCCTATATATCCTCCCCCTTCTCCCTTCTCCTTAGTCAGTCTGGTGTTGACAAAGGCTTTAACAAAGCCGAAACGTTCACCTCATTTCATATTTCTCTGTGGATTTTCCGCATATATATATATATATATATATATATATATATATATATATATATATATATATATATATATATATATATATATATATATATATATATATATATATATATATATAAAATATAGGGAAGGGAGTACCACCTCTAGCTGGAAGAAGGGGGACCCATAGCCTCGGAGGAAACCACGCTTAACGCATTATAGGGAATGTTTAGATCTCCTCAAATACAGTTTCTGTGTGCTTTTCTCCTACCACCCCCTTCCTTTTTTATTTTTTGTGCTTTATTATGCATTTGATGGTTACAAGATATACATGGGTTGATACAAAAATAATATTGCAAAAAGGTGATTAAAGGTTATGGACAAATATATATATATATATATATATATATATATATATATATATATATATATATATATATATATTTATATTTAATGTATACATCAATGATTTGCCAAATGTTTCTAACATTCTTAAGCATACACTATTTGCTGACGATACTACCGTCATTTATTCTGACTCCAACCCCCCCACACACTAAATAATATTGTAAATAATGAATTAAAAAAGTCATTCATGGATGTCAACCAACAAACTCACACTAAACATAGAAAAAACCTACTGCATTTTAATTGGAAGTAAATCATCAAATCAAATTCAACTTAAAATTAACATTGTAATATCAGCAATAAAACTGAGCGACTGTTCCTTGGCTTATACATAGACAAAAGACTGAACTTCTACATCCACATACAACACACAGCCAAAACAATTTAGAAAAACGGTCGGTACACTCTATAAAATCAGATGATATGTTCTCCTCTTTGCATCCCCATCATTATACTACTCGCTAATCTATCCTCCCCCTATCCTACATACGGAATCTGTGCATGGGGTTCAACCCCTGCAAATTACCTCAGGCCCATCATCACTCAGCAAATATCTGCTATCAGAACTATAACAGACTCAGTCTTCAGACAACACACAGCCCATCTGTTGAAGTCCCATGACATGCTAAACATACACTCACTCCACACATTCTCAGGTGCGATTTACATATACAAAACCTTGTTCCTAAATGCTAATCTTCATCTGAAACTTTTCGTTGATAAGTGTAATAGAACACATGAGCACCACACCAGAAATAAATATCTCTTTAATTTCCCCAGAATCAAACAAAATCTGTTCATTAAGGACCTGCCCAAAACGCTATTCGTGTTAGTGGCGTTACAGAAATGTAAAAATACCAATTTTATGTAATCTCACAAACCCATTGTACCTTCTATAAACAAAAATTATTATTATTATTATTATTATGTACTCTGCCCGAAATGTTATGCGTTTTAGTGACGTTACAAGAATGTAAAAAATCCAATTCATGTAATCCCACAACTGCATTGTACTTTCTTGCAAATAAATAAATAAATAAATATATAAATATAAAATAATAAAAACCAATATTGATACTGATTGTTATTTATACGTAACTACTATATACTTACATGTCTCTTCACTCATGGCACACCGAAGCCTACATGCTCTCAGATATATTGCTTTATTATTTAGAGATTCGAGATTCACAAATAAAGATTGTATATATTATTAGAAATTCAGAGTTTACATCTTTTTTTGATTCCAACACAAAAACTATATCTTTGAGACGGTTCATGCAGAGATTATGTCAGAAAAATTATATTTTTCGCGTTTTATATTAATATCATCATTATAGTGTGTAAATATTGTTATGACTCCAGGTAGCCTGAAAAATGAGTCTACCCTGTGAGAGTTATTCAGCAAACCAGACCAACTGAGAGGTCAAAGAAAATATAGACATGTGATTATATATTAAATACTTGGCTAGGGTTAATGAAGAGTTTAAAAGCATAGGCAGAGAATACATATGTAAATAAATGACTTCACATGAGATGTCGAGTTTGTTGGCAAAGTATGAGACTCACTGCAGACAACTTGACCTCACTCGAGCAACAGAAGTCGTGAGAGAAGGTTGCATTGTCTTTGTGTTCCTGACAGTAATGGATGAACCTCTAATTTTGTACTCCGTCAAGAGGAGGGGACCAGTCAGGCGCTCGTGTATGAAGTCTGGGAACAACTTAGTGCTCGAGTCAGGACCAGGAGAGGCTGGTGAAGCAGTTTACTAGCGATTTTGTGGGCGATGGAGATCGCCAATGTCGGAGACCGGGACCTGAACCTGCCCTGCGCCAGATAAAATTCTGTGGTAAGGCTGCTTAACCAGTTGTTAGTGATTGCCTGCAGTTGATCGTGTGCCCAGCAATCGTGGCAAGTGTTTATACGTATATTTTATTAAGGCAGTAAGCTTAAATAAGAGAGTAAAGATGAGGCAACCAGCTGGAGGAGGCAGTGACATATCCACTCTCTCTGGAGGCCAGTGGCTGACTGAGGAAGGCGGCGGTGGCTGCTAGCGAGGGTAGAGCATGGAATCACCCAAACGGGGGAGTTCCCTTCGCGACGTGTGAGAGTTTAAAGAGATGTCGAGTGAAGGAGAATTATTGTGTGTAAATACATTTAGTTATACTTAAGAAGGGAAACATTTTAATTGGCATGTCAATGAAAATTGCAGGTTTGTTGGAGAAGTTGATGGAACGTGGAGGTCAGTGGAGAAGTTAACGGATAGAACTTCAAGGCTGTAGAAGTGAATGCCGAACTCTGTGGAAGAGCAGAGCCCCCCATAGTGAAGAGTGGACCTCAATCTGTGACGAGGAGCAGTGAAGTGAAGTTTCACGTGCTTCTGTGGAATCAGTGGTGGAGAATCACTGGTGTTCGAGGAAAACTTCATTGACGACCAGACCACACACTAGAATGTGAAGGGACGACGACGTTTCGGTCCGTCCTGGACCATTCTCAAGTCGATTGTCTATATCGACTTGAGAATGGTCCAGGACGGACCGAAACGTCGACATCCCGTCACATTCTAGTGTGTGGTCTGGTCATCATACTTTAGCCACGTTATTGTGACTCATCGCCTGCAAAACTTCATTGTGTAGCAGTCTGGGAGGGCTGCAGAAGATCCTCACAGACAATTCTGGGAGAACCTAGAGATATACAGAGTAGTGAGCCTCTAGATGCGGAGCAGAGGTTCATGGTGACTACTCATAATGTATTAGGAGAGTGCTTGAATGTCATTGGCGTGCAAGACGCAGTGGGAGATTGACCATTTGTTTGGGTTGAGGAATTTCTATGCAGATGTCTCTATTGTTACAGCCATAGGCTGAGTTATATATATGTTAGGGCTGATTGTATAGTATTATTATGAAAAGAGTGAACCCCACTTGGTGAGGGGGTAATTAGTGGCTAGCCAGGAGTTGGGCAACCACTTGATATGGACAGCTGGTGAAGCCAAGATAGGGTATTGGATCGCAACCAGATTGTAGTAGCTTAAGAGTGTTTTATGTCAATATTTTTGTTTCTTTTATGTAGTGTACTTTACGTGTTCTTTGTTTATTAAATGTGTATAGTTAACATGTGTTTGCCCTTGTCCTGTGTCAGAGTTCACTCCCTTTCAACCTGTGGTTGGGGTCGTCCCACGGGTCTTAGCCCCTCAGTACCGGGCGCCACTGCTTGCCCTTGGGCTCCCCCAGTCAACTAAGGGCTGGCCTTATACACCCCTAGCGAGTGGGGAGGTTCAAGCTTCTTATAACTTACTTAAACCTGCCTGTCCTGACACTGGAACATTTTCTCTTGCTTTATCTGGTCTGTCCTGAGGTCGCCAGCTGGGTGTTTATACTCGTGTCCCAGCAACATGTCAGTGGCCTCATTAATTATCTTGGCTAAGGATGCAATGACACATGCAGTGCAAGGTGTCACTAATGGTCTCATAAATATATAATATATATATAGCCCTAGAGAATGGAGGCTCACTTAAACTCCTCAGTTAGTTTAAAAGTTTACTGAAGAAAAACATATATGCATATATAAATGGCATAAAGAAATGTCTATGTTTGGAATCATCTGCTGGCGGCAACACGGTCAGCTGACTGGGTCCACTCCTCCAGCGGGGGCACACACCTCGCGCCTCTGGCAGCACGATCAGCTGACGGCTCTAGCTGTTAGAATGTCGTGATTTTCCCACGCCTCTAGCAAGGCGATCAGCTGGACGTTTCAGAGTACGTTGGTGGCTCCTTGCACACCAACTACCCTTCCAGGATCACTAACATCCCCGACTTAATGATCACCCACACCAACTCATGCCTAAATGAGTTTTTGGCTCCTAGCCTAACGTCCTGTCACTTAGACAATAAAATGATGAGTGGAAATATTCCCAACATATAAAATACTCTAAATCGCCTAGCTCAAAAGGGGTAAGGGAGGGACAATTATCTACCTTATTTCACTCCAACCACGAAGCTGACTCGTCCTCTATTGAGGGATGTTGAGGTTCCTGGTTCTGGCGTCTGCTCTGTCGACGACTAGTTCCCACACACACACAGGTTCCTCCGTCGCCTTCGTGGTAACGCATCTTCACCGTGCTGACTCCCAACAGGTACTGCCTTCCTCCTCCTCTTCTCTGGGGTGCTGGAGACAGGTACCTCCGTCGTCGTCCTCCATTCTCACTGACACTGCCAACACCTCGCAGTCCCGCACAGCTTCCTCTCGCCTCACTGCCAGTAAATTTGGGCCCGGCCCTAACTTCTCGCTTGATGTGTAAGACGTGGTCCTCTAGTGGTCGTCCCAGACGTCACCAGCCCAACGTTCCCTCTGCTGCAGACTCTTGATAGAGCTCTTGGCTCTCTCATCCGGTCTGTCCTTGCCTCTGGGCACTCCACGGAAGTTGGATGGCTTCTCCGACTGTCTGCAGAATCGAAGCGGAGCTTAAATCTACGAGTAAGGGCTCTCTAGGTCCGTAGCTCGCTCGAGCGCGTCTTCTCTCTCTGACGGCTTGTGATGTACTGTCTTCCTGCCCCAGGCGCCAGCCGCCCCGGGCCCTCCGCCTCATGACGTCACACCGCCCGAGGGTTCTCGTCATTGGTCACTTCAAGCACGTGACCTCACCTGGCCAATCAGGTGCCGGGAAGCGTCAGAACGTCTTGGCGAGATACAGGATGGCTCGACACCGTCCTGTGCCTCAAAAGGCGTAAGCCCCTTGCATTATCAAACTTAGCTGGCCACTTTACAGCCAGCTTAATCACGCTCCACGCTTTCCCACACATGAAAATGTTCCCTGAACATCAGAGAACACTTAGGCTATGGAGATATGACTTCTAATCTGGGAAGGAAGAAATACAGGGGTGGACACCGTCACACCTGGTGAGGTTTCCCAGAAAGCAGAAAGGGGGGGGGGAGAGAGAGAGAGAGAGAGAGAGAGAAAGGATCACAGCTGTGGATAGGGTGATAGAAAATATTGATTTACAAAAGGGGAATTGAGGAGATCATTCCAGACAAGGAGAGAGTGGGGAGTCACGGGGCTCAAGTAGGGTGTGTGTGCACAGGACAAGGCCAGTGTTACAGCTGCACCCCTAGATATGTGATGATGAACCCCTTTCCAAGATCAAGAGGCGTGCAGGGTGATCTGAGAAATTTCAAGCACTCCACAGTTTATTGTTGGTCGACCGATGGTAGGGGGAGTGTGGCTGCCAAGGTCGGTTGTCTGTTCTGGCAGAGAGTGGTTGGGGGACGTTGTCCACCTGTACACGAGCAACAGTCTGGTGCAGCAGCCAGAGCTCTCTTTGGAGGTTTAAGCCCCATAAGCCCCAACCCTCTCAGGCGGTCCAGGACCCAAGATATTGTTGACCTGTCTGGGAGATTGGATTAACACACCCTCAGTTTGAGTCCAGGAGGTTGGACTAATACATCCATTGTGGCAGCTGAGTGGGCTACCTATTATTAGCCTGTGTGACCACAGGTATATTCTCTCTCTTTCTTGGGAAGACTCACAGGACAGGATGGAGAAGGTGCAAGCGTTTGTAGAGTCTGGCAAGCCTGAGGACTTGGAAGGTTGCACCAAGGAGCAGTTGAAGCAGATAGCAGAGAAATGTGGCATCAAGGTGAAGGCATCTAAAGTGGCTGGAGTGAAGGATGAGATCCTAAGAAGTTGAGGGCTAAGAGTTAAGCGGCAAAACAAGGAGCCCAGAAAGGAGCTGGAAGTGGAAAGGAGGATGATGGACAAGATGACGTGAGGTCCCAAGGATCAAGTAGGAGTAATCGCAGTAGCAGGAGTAGCAGAAACAGGAGCTTGGAAAGATTCCAGCTAGAGCTTCAAATGCAACAACAACGTGAGGAGAGACAGTTCCAACTGGAAAAGTTAAAATTAGAACTTCAGATGAAAACTGAAGTAGAAAAAGAGAAAACCAGACTGGTGGTAGAAAAGTTAAAGGAGAAAACCAGACTGGAGATAGAAAAAGAGAGAACCAGAATAAGAGAACTGGAGTTGGAACAGGAGAAAGAAAAAGAGAAAACAAGAGTAAGAGAACTGGAATTAGAACAAGAGAAGGAAAAAGAGAAAGCCCAAGTCGAAAGGGAAAAAGAGAGATCAAAACAAATACAGATAGAAGAAAATAAAACTTTGGCTGAGCAAAGGATTGAACAAAGTCACTTATCAAGACTATTCAACAAATGTGACAACTTGTTAGGTACTAACCCAGTTGACATTTCCAGGCTAAGAGTTTCCACAAAGGTGGCTAGCTAAAAATATGACCATGTAAAGGATATAATCGAGTCTTATTGAAACATACTCCTTGTCAGTGATACTGACCCAGACGAATTAAGTCTAATTGAATCTGACCTTGACAACTATGAAGACAAAATTCAGGCCAAGTTAGATCATTATAACAAAGTGCTTGCAACACAAAATGTTTCTGCTGGAGTAGAACATTTTTATAGTTAAGTTATACCCAAGCAAGCATCCAGCTCATATGGAATACATGAGCTACCTCAAAATGAGGAGATTCCTCTAATCAACAATAACAGAAGTTAATCAGCAGTAAATTAATTCTCCAGCAACAAGCTAAATGCGAAACCCAGCTGAGTAATAAACCCAGATTGAGCCTGGTACAAATAGTATTCGCAGAGATGTTTTATCGTTCTCAGTGGAAAATCAGTGGTCAGTAACCTAAACAGGTACATGTCACAGCGACCAAGCCATTGAACCCACTGTAGACCTAGAATTATTCTCGACAAGTAATAATTGACCACACTCAGTCTCCCTAGGTAATTAATAATACTAGGCTAGAGAATCTAGAGCTCCCTAGGTATTTAATAACATTAGGCTAGAGAATCTAGCACCCCCTAGGTAATTAATGATATTAGGCTAGAAAACCTAGCACTTCCTAGGTAATTAATAATATTAGGCTAGAGAATATAGGACTTCCTGGGTTATTAATAATATTAGGCTAGAGAATCTTGCACCCAATGCATCCAGCATTTCCTGAATTCAACAGTAACTCGAAATCATCAAGAAACTTCTACACCTGCAAATTCACCGGGACCAAGGTTCATTATACCTGTGCTTAAGGTTTGCCAAGAAAACCTTACAATAGTCTTTAACAGACTACAACATTTATTCAAAGTTTTCTGCACTAGAAGCTAGTGAGTTATTTGCATTAGTTTTTGTTTGAGCTGTTTTTCTTTCTTTTCTGCTTATTATTGTAGGAGTGCAGCACGAACAAAATTGTAAACTTACCAATATGTAAGTGAACATACAACAGAGAACTAATAAACCGTGAAACGTTTAGGTTGGGATAAATTGTAACAAATTATCTTTCAAGTAAGATTAATCGTAGCAATAATTAAATTTCCAGCAACCTTAGGTTTCCCCTCATTTAATGTATTAACATTAAACCTTAAGCATTGTAACCTAACATGTTTAACGAGCTGATTTAATAGCTCACCTAAAGATTAACGTAATAATTGAGTGCTTTATTGTTGATAATGATGTTTGAACGCTTTATTGCTCCCCACACTAATTCGAGCCCCTTGTTGCTCACCATCATATGAGCATATTTACTCACCACAATAATCGAGCGCTTTATTGTTCCCCGTGATAATTTGAGCGTATTAATGTTCACCGTGATAATGGAGCCCATCATTGCTCCCCCACGATAATACGAACGCCTAATGCTCGCCATGATAATTTGAACGCTTTATTGCTCACTGCGATACTAGAGTTTACTTCGCTCACCATGATAACCTGCAACTATTAATTCTCACCACGATAAACTGAGTAGAACCCACTACTCAACATTCAACTAGTGACACTAGTAAGAATTAGTAAGTTGTCACAATTAGCTTAGCCCTCTACTTAGATAGGTTAAAAAAATTATACTATCTATTTAGGTAGGTATTCAGGACATTTTTATCAATTGAGTATCAGCTGAATCTGCATTCAAGATTAAATACAGTTGACTATTCATAGAGACTTATTTAATAAAATTAATTTCTCATTTAAGTTGAGGATGTATTAATGAGTTGCCTGCGAGCTGTAGTTTAATTAGCTTATAAGTCAGAATGACTAGGCTACTAATCTCACTGTCGACCCAGAGTCTTCCTTGATTTTAATGAATAACCTATTGAGTTCTCTAATATTACATTAACTTTAGCTAGTTAAAACTTAGTTATATCATTAGTCAGAATGACTACTGCACGGCAGTGCATATTAAATCAAATTTGTTGATTTGAGTTTGGGGTGATCATGATGCTCAGTGATGTGTTATTGTCCAGTAACTCAACAGTTACAAGTCACAGCGACCTTACTGTAGTATCGAAGTCTCCTTGATCTTTAATGACCAAATGATTAATATTCTTTAATTAAAGTATATTAATGTAGAATACAACTTATACAATAATGTAATCTGTTTTTAAGAACATTTTCTGAGTTCACAGAACAATTTAACAATTAAGTAATTCAACCATTACACGTCACAGCAACCCTAGTCCTCGAGTCTACTGCAAACCTTAGAGAGTTTTTGATTACAGATATCTTAATCTTTTTTTTTTTTTTTTTTTTTTTTTTTTTTGAGATATATACAAGAGTTGTTACATTCTTGTACAGCCACTAGTACGCGTAGCGTTTCGGGCAAGTCCTTAATCCTATGGTCCCTGGAATACGATCCCCGCCGCGAAGAATCGTTTTTTCATCCAAGTACACATTTTACTGTTGCGTTAAACAGAGGCAACAGTTAAGGAATTGCGCCCAGTAAATCCTCCTCGGCCAGGATACGAACCCATGACATAGCGCTCGCGGAACGCCAGGCGAGTGTCTTACCACTACACCACGGAGACGGATTTAATATTCCAATATTTAATTCTTGTTCCCATAATGACTTAGTCATATCTGCTGTGACAGATTCGGGACATCTGTTATGTGTGTTCTAACGTACTAACATACTAAACCATAATGTAACCAGAGTTGGAATGGGAACGTCAGTACTCAACATTGAACTACGACCCGAGTTTTCCTTCCCTGGAGTTATGTTAGAGAATTAAGTAATATTCTCACTTTCTGTCAGTATTCTTTCTAAGAATTATTAATTGACAGTATAGCAACCAGTGGTCTGATATTTTTTTTAGATATATACAAGAGTTGTTACATTCTTGTACAGCCACTAGTACGCGTAGCGTTTCGGGCAGGTCCCTGGAATACGATCCCCACCGCAAACAATCGTTGCTACAACCAAGTACACATGTTACTGTTGCATTAAACAGAGGCTACAGTTAAGGATTTGCGCCCAGTAAATCCTCCCTAGTCAGGATACGAACCCATGACAAAGCGCTCGCGCAACGCCAGGCGAGTGTCTTACCACTACACAATGGAGACTGATGTATTCATACTTGCGGGGGCACACCTTACCTTTTGGGGGGGGGGGTGCCATTATTGTTTTTGGAGGATTGTATGGAATTAGTTAGGATTAGATAATTTCTTTTGTTTTTGAGGCATTGGGATAAAATATTGTTGGGTTAAAAATGTTGTTCTTTGGAGGTAATTGTTATGGTAGGGCATTATAAGAATTTTGTGCTTTAAAGTACCTTACATACGAATTTCTTAATTTCAAAGAGGGGGGGGGGGGAGTTGTAATGGCTAATTCCCTTCTTCCCTCCCCCTTTGCCCATTTGTCAAGGGCCAAGAGGTTGACCTGAGGGTGGTCTTGCTAGCTTGGTCCACTCGGTGCCTATGCTCCCCCCCACTTTTCCCTCTCCATTCCCCACCGAATTCCCTCTCTTCCCCCTCTCACCGATCCCTCCCCCCCCCCCCCCCGCATACCAGGCGAATCAAATGTCCCTACCTTTTATCTTAGAGGAGATTAGAGGAGACAGGTTTGAACATAATTTATCAGTTTCTGTAAATATTGCTCCGATGTGCCTCAGGCTCGGGTGGTCCACTACAGAGGCACCTTAATTTTAATTGTCCCCTTCGAATAGCTGAGGAGAGCTGACTCAATCTTCGAGAATTTCATGTACCTTCAGGCAGATCAGTGAAGGTGATTGGCAGTAGATAAGTGCCAAGTCCTTATTGGCCCTGGAGAACCATACCTCAGGCCTAGTTTTAAATGGTTGGCTGTAGCCAAAAATAATGGGTGGAGCCCCGGGGGCTGTATTAGATTGTGGGAGGAGTACTCCTTCCACCGGTAAGCTGGTGAAACAAAATTTCAGTAGTGTGTTATGGGAGTGCTTGGGGGTGGGAACTCGGTCCGGCATCAAAGGGGCTGAGGGCAGCCATCGACATCTAGGCCGGAGAGCGGTTTTAAGGTATTGTGCACTTGAGTATTGGTAGATATCCATTTTGCCTCTTAGGGATTATAGAGTAGGGTATATGTTCATTTGATTTCAATATATGTGTTAAATATAATAAAGTTATTAATTAGTTTTTGTTGTTTAGTTATCTGTCCCTTTTGTCATTAATTTTTAGCAGTTTCTATGTGCAGTATATATATGTGTGGTATTTGGAAATCCCCCTGTTCTCCTCCATTTACTGGATATTAAAGTTGCCCTTGGACCTAAATAAGCAAAGTAAATTAATCAAACTAATTCCCAAGATTTATTACCGAAGTTCCTATTGCCTGAGGAGTTCATGATTACCGATTCCTTGCCTTCCTGGGGGATCGGTGGTAGACACATTCAGGTATGTTAGATCGGGAAGGTGGTGGCAGTGTTCTTAATTAGGTTTAATTATAAGTTTAAATTAATAACTCCTATTCTTGTTGTTTCCTCCTCATTTAATATTTCAGCTTGTACCCGCGGTAGATCAGTGAGGGTTCATACTGAGCTGTAGCAGTGTTGAGCTAGGGTATTGATTGGTGAGGAAGAGGAGAGTAGATCAGGTTATTACACACTCTCTCTCACTCTCCCACACTCTCACACATTCTCCCACACTTTCACTTACTCTCCCACATTTTCTCTTACTCTCCCATACTATGACACACTCACTCACTCTCCCACACTCACTCACTCTCCCACACTTTCACTCACTCTCCCACACTCCCACTCACTCTCCCACTCTCAATCACTCTCACACACTCTCACTCACTCTTCCACACACTCACTCTCCCACACTCTCACTCTCCCACACTCACTCACACACTCTCACTCACTCACTCTCTAAACCTTTAAAAACTGTGTCAACGGAATGTATGTTTTTAGTTATCTCTAAAGGTTTTAATAACGTCAGAAATACGTATTTATTGAATTCTACGTATTTATTGAACTGCTATTGAATTCAATAGGTTCTTCTCCTCCATTGGAACATCCCTCTTGCTCTCTAGTGGGAACATCCCTCTAATCCCTCTAGAGGGAACATCCCTCTAATCCCTTGCTCATGATTAAAGAATACCTAACAGGTAACAATCCAGAGTCTCTGTACCTAACTCCTCTGATGTTAATGAGCTAGTCCTTTCCCTAAAAACTAAGTCAATTGCCCTTGATGCAATACTAACTCTAATTATCAAAAAAAGCAACCAGACTTCTAGCTCCTTCCATTGCATTGCTCTGCAACAAATCACTTGAACTCCAAACTTTTCTGGATATTCTAAAAAAAATCGAGAGTAACCCCAGTCCACAAATGTGGTGATCTCACTGATGTCAACAATTACAGACCTATATCAATTCTACCAACCTTGAATAAAATATTTAAAAAGCTAATCTACAAGCAGCTTTACTCTTATCTTGCCAAGAACAATATACTTAGTTTTTGCCTATATGGTTTCAGACAAAATAAAAGCACTGACGATGCACTGATTAGTATGATTAACGTGATACATACAGCTTTTCATAAAAATGAGTTCCCTGTTGGCTTATTTGTTGACCTACGAAAGGCTTTTGACACTGTCAACAACTAAAACCTTCTTCTTAAATTACATCATTATGGAGTCAGAAGTCAATTCATGCAATACCTTCAATCTTACCTTTCTGACAGGGTCCAGTATGTTTCTGTGAATAATTCCATTTCTCCTCCCCTACCCATAAATATTGGTGTTCCACAGGGCAGCATACTTTGCCTCTTTCTCTTCTACATTAATGACCTTTCAAATGCTTAACAACACCTCAAACCAATCTTTTTGCTGATGACACAACCTTCATTTTCTCCAGTCCAGACCCTCTTGCTCTAAATGTTACAGTGAATACTGAACTAAAGAAAGTGCATCTTTGGCTAACTGCTAACAAACTCACCCTTAACATTGACAAAACTTTCTATATTTTGTTTGGTAATAAATCCTCAAATTAAATAAATCTAAGAATAAACAATAGTCAATTTAGTAACAAAGTTGATAATAAAATCATTGGTATCCTCATCGATAACAAGCTGAATTTCCAGGGACACATTCTAAATATAGCAAAAAAAAGTTTCTAAAACTGTTGGCATTCTTTCTAAGTTCAGATATTATGTTCCTCGCCCTGCTCTGGTGACGCTCTATTATTCTCTCATCTATCCTTATCTCAACTATGGTATTTGTGCTTGGGGGTTCTACTTACCAAAATCATTTACATCCTCTAATTACTCAACACAAAGCTGCTATTAGAACAATATCTAACTCTGGCCCCAGACAGCACTCGGTACCCTTACTCAAATCTCTGAATATGTTAGATATTAAGTCACTGCACATCCTCTCTTGTGTACTATATATATTTAAAACTCTGAACTGTAATGTCAATCATGACCTTAAAAGCTTCTTAGAAGTTTGTAACAGAACCCATGGGCACCACACCAGAAAACAATACCTATTTGATATCCCAAGTGTATGACTTAATCAAACTAGAAATGTTCTACAAATCAAAGGACCCATAATGGGGAATGACCTTCCCAATCATGTCAAAGACTGTACATCTCAACTAGTTTAAGATAAAAATTAAAAACTACCTAATAAACTCCATGTAATCTACCTCACCCCTAAATGTCAATCCATGTCTTACCATATTAAACAACGCTGGTTGTTGACCAACTTGTATAATTGCTGTTCTCTGCCTTGTTCCCCGCCTTTTTTTATTTTTTATTTTTTCAACACAATTTATACTTTAAGCGCAATTACAATTAAGTTTTAGTCTAAGTGATTTTTTCCCCCATTACCTTGCCCGAAATGCCATGTGTACTAGTGCCTTTAGGTATTGTATGTACTATCTCTATCTTTAAATCCAACATTATGAATGTAACTGAATGTATGTACCTTTACCTGAATAAAAAAATCTAATCTAATACCTTTGCCCAGTTTATTTTTTTTTATTTATATATAAACAAGAAGATACATTGAATTTGTGAGGATACATAGCATAGTGATTACATTCTTGTAAACCCACTAGTATGCCCAACGTTTCGGGCTGGTCCTTAATTAATCTAACAGATAATTTTAAGTAGGTAAATTGAAGCAAAATTTATAAAATGATAAGTACATTGCAAGAAAAAAAATGAGACGAGAGAGATTTGTAGGTATATTAAAGCACATACGTAGCTCAGATTGATTGCATTGACAGCTTGAATGGTAATTTAACAAGGATTAATAGGCACAATACAGTATATTGCTTGAACATATAAGAAGACAGCAATGATCACTATAGTAAAGTTGCTTGGATTAGGTACATAAAGATTGGGTAACACTAGATACAGAGCAATTTTAAAGCACAGAATAGGAAACTATGAAGACGAAATTAGGTACTTTTTGTTTTTGTTTTTGAATGAGGCAAAAGTTGGACAGCTTTTCAATTCATTAGGGAGTGAGTTCCATAGACTGGGTCTCTATGCAAATAGAGTGTTTACACAGACTAAGTTTGACTCTGGTGATATCAAAGAGATATTTATATCTGGTGTGGTGATAATGGGTCCTATTACATCTGTCCAGGGAGAGTTTCAGAGCATGGTTTGCATTTAAAAACAGGTTTTTGTAAATGAAGTTGACACAAGAGAATGTGTGGGCGAGTTTATGTTTAGCATGTTTAGGGATTTAATCAAGGGGGCTGAGTGTTGTTTGAAAGCAGAGTTTGTTATTATTCTGGTAGCAGATTTTTGCTGGGTGATGATGGGCTTGAGGTGGTTTAAAGTGTTTGACCCCCATGCACAGATACTATAATTAAGATAACGATAGATTAGTGCATACTAGGTAGGTCTTTTCTATGTTTAGTGTTAGTTTGTTAGTTGACATCCGTAAGGGGACTTTATTTCATTATTCACAACATTATTTAGTGTATGTGGGTTTGGGTCTGAATAGATGAGGGTAGTATCATCAGCAAACAATATAGGTTTAAGAATGTTTGAGACATTCGGCAGATCATTGATATATATAAGAAAGAGGAGAGGTTCCAAGATGCTGCCCTGTGGCACTTCAACGGTTATTGGTAGAGTGGGAGAAGTTATATCATTGATGACTACATCATTGGTAGTCATCAATGATATATGCACATATGACAACAGATCACTCGTGTTGTAATTTTATTCACGGCTGTTATGTGTGTCAATATGTTTGACACATAATATGTTTGACATATGTTCAAACATATGTTTGAACATATGAGATTGGAGTATTCATGCACATTAGTGCGTGGGAAGTACGGGGCTGTACTTCCCGTAGGAGTAGTGTTAAAAGATGCCGTTGTCACAAGAGTCACTCCAGGGTGTAGGTGGTCATTACTGGGGGCCCTGGAACTCAATTCTGCCACGGAAGAGGAATGGGAGCAGAGAGGGCCAATCTGGAGTGAAAGGAGCCAGGTCAGGGCCCAACAGCCTGGGTTATGGAGCCCCATCTCCCATCACCAGCAGACTCGGGATGGTTGGAGGGGGGGTTAATCGCCCACCTCACGGGGCCTGTGTAAATAGTTCGGTATCTATGCAGCATTAATTTCAAAAGCCTGCGAGTGAAGATATACCACCTACCAGGACACCTATGGGAGGCCAAGTGCTGGCAGGAAGGGGTGCGTCGTCCCCTGGAGTACTCCCACTTTTCAACAGTCGCATTGCCTCTTAACATTCTGACACTGGTGGGAAGCCTTCTCCCATGGCTGCATACCCAGCCATCCACCAAAGGGATGGCTGGGTATCCAGCAGGACACTCCATTGACCTGAACAAGCTCCCAATGGGTGTACTTTAGAGTGTAAAACGCCCAAAGAGGGGTAGAAGGGGACCAGGTAATCTTCACCAGCCCAAGGAAATCGTGCGTGGGCCCCGTCACCAAAACTCGTTTGAGTGTGGCAGGGTAATGTAGCACTTATCACATGGCACATGTCTAAGAATTATCACTCATTCAAGCAACAGCAGTCAAATGTTACTTGATAAAGATCCCACTGAGGTATAATACTCTAGTAAATAAAATTTAAGAATCCTAGATCAGGACTGTTCAAAGTGGTGTGCCACTAAATGGAGGACTGCATTTGGCGACTAGAGCACAAATATAATTATGGCTCACCAGTTTAGTTATGGCCAATACCCAGCCCAGCCAGAGTCACTTCTTCTCTTACTGGGGTAGTAAGGAAGGTAATGCAGATAGGACTAATGATCTGCATAGTCATACTTTAGAATTTTGTGTGTGGTAATTAGCATAAATGATCATCCAGGGACAATTAAGACATTAGGAGAACATTCAAGTCAAGAAATGTCTAGTGTTATCCAACAACCAAACTCTTCCGCTCTTCATACTGTCCCTGTGTTATCCTTGCACATCAACGTAGACAATTTTGCAAAATTGAGGAATCTAGCACTTTAAAAGTCAAAATTCAAGTCAAAAAGACCAAAAACTATGGCCTCATTGTAACTTCGACGAATCACAAGAGACATCACTCCACAGTAATCATTTGGCTGACAGAATGGACCCCCAGATGAATTGTGTGGGAACCAACGATGCTGCTCCCAATCACAAAAGGAAAACTCTTCAGTACAAGTTCCGACAGTGATGGCAATTGGCGTTCTGTGACCAAAGCCAACAGGAAGAACCACTCCATTCTGACGTACCGAGAACAGTCCTCTACAGATGAGCACGCCAGCTACTGATTAAATCTGCACTGCCAGTCTTCTAGGTACAGCATGATGTCTCCTCGTAAACAACAAAGTACCCCAAGCTCCAGATCAAAGCCAAACCTCAGAGGCAAATATATTCTAAGGTCTGAAGACTAGACAGCTGTAACCATTCTTAAAAATTACAGAAAATGAGACGAACTAAAACCAGAGGATAAAATAAGGAAAATCATTGTCCACCACAATTATAAGGGCGTCTGACGGCCGAGTGGACAAAGCTTCGTATTCGTAGTCCTGAGGTTCCGGGTTCGATCACCAGTACAGGTGGAGACAAATGGGCAATGTTTTTCACCCTGATGCCCCATACCCCTGTTACCTAGCAATAAATAGGTACCTGGGAGTTTGACAGTTGCTATGGGCTGCTTCCTGGGAGGAGGGGGGGTGTAACAAAAGGAAGCCTGGTCGAGGACCGGGCCGTGGGGACGCCAAGTCCCGAAATCCCAAGATAACCTCAAGATAACCACTATCCCTTGCACATAGCCCTAGCTCATATCTAAGCTGAATTATACGGTGTCAGCAGAAAGATGCCAGGAAAAAGCCACGAAGCAAGAAACCCAAGTCCTTCTCACAGTAAGAGGACGGATCCCAGAGAAACTATCTTGGCATTAGGGGCGTGATCCACCACAGGCCTTACATACCAAGAGCGCCTCGGATGCAAATTTGGACATCACAAGGATGGCTGGCAACGCCCAGTGAGGGGTGGAGTCTGCAACTAGCCCCAGGACACAAATATACCTGGATAACAAGGCAAACCAGCCCATCCAAGCCAAGTGCCCAAATTGCTCCAAGGAACACCACGCCTGGAACCTAAGATGCCCTGAACGTCTTAAAAAGATTCAAACGTCTCCCCCCCCCCCCCACACACACACACACACACTCGCTCTCTCTCTCTCTTGACAAGGGCAAAATGGCAGGTGGACGCAACAGGGACACAGGGAACAGCCAGAAAGACCAAACGAAGGACATGTTAACCCAAGTTTTCCAAGAGGAATTCAGGAGGGAGATGAATGAAATGAGGATTACAATTAACAATCTGCAAAGTGAGCTAGCATCAGCAAGGGAGGAGATCAAATCTCTCAGAGAAAAATAAAGAGACCGAGCATCAGATAACCATCCAAAGGGAAGGTGGGAATGTTACATTGGAAGGAAATACCTCTGTACCTGATACATTTGCGGATATACTGAAAAAGAGCTCAGAAGCAATGGACACAGTGAGGGAGATAGCGATGCAAGCAGCTACGTCACAGGAAGCAGCAAGGTGCACCACTCAACTGCTGGAGAGAAAAAGATCAGTGGTAGTTGTAGGCATCAAAGAACAGGAAGGATCCAACAGGCAAGAATGGAATGGCAAGGATAGAGAGCCAGTACATGGGCTACTGAAAGGGTTACAGATGGAAGGGGCAGTACATAACATTGAGAAGGTTTTCAGGTTGGGCTGGTACAACAAGGACAGAAACCGACTTGTAAAGGTAGTGTTTACAAACGAAACCACGAAGGAGGACATTCTCGAAAGGAAGAGTCTTCTGCAGCATATGGAGGGATACAAAAAAGTATTCCTCCAGAGGGACAGGACGAAGGAGGAGAGAGCCAGGGCAGCAGAGGCAAGGAGGAAGCGCAGGGAGAGGAGCAAACCAGGAAATCACAGCCCTCAACACAACAGTCCCAGAGACAAGAGGAGAACCCAAAACCAGCATCCCAGCAAATCAGAGGGGGGGGGGGGCGCCACACCCCCACCCCCCTCTGCATAGAAACCCTCCCTTCCCCTCACCCTACCTGCCCCCACCCAACCCTCCCCCCCCCCAACCCATTCTGACCCTGACACCCCTTCCCCATTCCCGTCATGTCCCCCTCCCCCTTCATCCCATACCCTCCCTATCCCTCCTCCCCCCTCACCCCGTATTCTCCATGTCCCCCCTACCTCCTTAACCCACACCCTACCTGTCCCCCCCTTCCCTTAAACCCCCACCCCCCACCCCAAAATCCTCTGAGACCCTGCAAACCACCTCACAGATCCTCTCACCCACGGAACAGCTTCCCACACCAGCAGAATGCTTGCCAAGAAAGGGACATGAAAATGAACAGAAGAAAGTGAGCTTCAAGGCGATGTACACTAACATAGATGGGATTTCAAATAAAACAAGTGAACTTTGAGAATGGGCACTAGAAGAAAACCCAGACATAATAGCACTCACAGAAACAAAGTTAACGAAAATCATAACAAACGCAGTGTTTCCACAGGGCTACTATGTAGTGAGGAAAGAGAGAAGGGAGAGGAGGAGGTGGTGTAGCTCTGCTACTAAGAGAAGGTTGGAGTTTCGAAGAGATGGTAATTCAGAACTGTGAAGGTTTCAGTGACTACATTTCAGGCACCATAGCAACTGGAGGACAGAAAATTATAATAGTCATATATAACCCCCCGCCGAATGACAGAAGACCCAGACAGGAATATGATAGAAACAACTTGGCCACCATCAATATAATAGAGAGAGCAGCTTCTGTGGCTAGCAGGAACGGATCTAGACTTCTAATCATGGGAGACTTCAACCATGGGAAGATAGATTGGGGGAACAGAGACCCACATGGAGGCCCAGACACATGGAGAGCTAAGCTGCTGGATGTGGCA
>NC_091158.1:52106303-52116303 GCF_040958095.1 Procambarus clarkii | reverse complement strand
AGTTAAATCTACCGACCCCACCTCCATCTGAAGCCTTTAACTTTGTTTTAGCAAAATGGGACCGATTTCAAAACCATTTCAGAGTGGCATAGAAAATAATATGTTCCCAAAGACATTAAGTCGGGCAGAACAAGATTTTGCTGATGCAATTCAAAGTGCACACAAACGCTATCCCACTGAAAAAACTATTCAGACACCAAAGATTACTGGTACTATCGCAAACGTGTTAGAACTCGGACTCAACAGCACAATGGAGCTATATAAAAAAAAAACAGCCAAGTGACCACAAATGGACTTTGTGAGGTCGAGGAACATGTGCAGCAAGAGACCAGGCTAATAAACACGAAAGTGGCTAGAATGGTGTTCACATCTGAATGACCACCTTAGAGGTGGCAGCAAATCCACTGGGCCAAAGGAAATAAAACACCTAAAAGCCCCACACCTTAAGGATCCGCATCAGAAGCGGAAGTACTGGCAACCAGGAGGCAGAAAGCAGCCAGTACTCAACTTGCAGATGTACTGGCAGTGCAGACCGGAAGAAAGATGGCACAGAATCTTTACAGCATTTGCAGAAGTTTGACACTAATAACCATTACACACTAGACGAGCACAATTGAACTAATACAAACTCCAAGAATACATCCCCGAGATACTACAAAATAACCTATAAAATAATTAGGAACCTCTGCCCAGAGGGAGACGCTGCACACTTTACGTTAATTAATCGAGCCTGGACTTCTAAAACTAAATCTAGAGCTTTTAATAGAGCAAACGGTACCGATCCCAAAACCCAAAGATTCAGCAAAACCCAGGCCCATTTCTCCAAAGCTGAGCAGCAAAGACAGGCAACAGAATGACACTCAACAGACTTTAGTGGAAAATACCTAAACTGCACCATGGTATGTAAGACTATAGACGAGAGGTTGGCTCGGTGGACTGTATTACAACTGTTACCTCACTTTAACGACAGATCAGGAGGGCCGATATTCCTGGACCACGAGAAAGCCTTTGAATTTGCTATTCTCTGCTGCCTTATTTATGAAGAGGTCCAAGTTAACCTGTTCTCCTGGACTAAAAGCTGTCTCAGAAGCAAGAGACACTTCATGGCACAGTTTCTCAATAATAATAATAATATAATAATAATAATAATAATAATAATAATAATAATAATAATAATAATAATAATAATATAATAAAAAGGGACATGAAAATGATACACCGCAAGGCGGCATTTTTAGCCCCCCCTTCCTCTTCAATTGTTTAATGGAAAGAATAGAGGTTAAAACTCCCACAACACTGCAGGCTGCCAAACTACGCAGACTGCTGTCATCATCAGAAAAGGAAGGGACGAGGCGTGCGTTGCACCCAAATGCTTAGACTGCATCACTGAAGAGGCAAAGCAGATTGGTATCAAACTCAACCCCACAAAGACAAAAGCCATGTCCATAATAAAAGCGAAGCCCAACGTGTAGCTCATAGTACAGGGTCAAGCAATTGAATGGTGATCACTTAGTATATAGGAATAATCATGGACATAAGAATTTTAATGCCGAGGTCACTTTAGAGAACAGCGGCTCAGACAGCAATCTTCAGGTCACTAACCTCCCTCTCTGGAGGAGCCAATCTGCAAGCCCTTCGCACATACGATGTACAGGCAGTCAGACCAGTAATCCACTATGCCGTACCTTCACTCAAGTATCACACCAATAATTGAAAAAGCTTGAAATTGCTCCAAACAATGTTACGAGAACTGCCCTGGGAGCCCGTATGTGGACTAAACTTTAAACTACACTGGAAACGGGTTTGCCCTCTCTTCAAGAACGAATATCAAAGAACAGCTACGTTTATCAGCAAGATAATTATTTCCCCTGATCCAGTCCCAGTACGGCAGGCCTTTGTGGTTGGACTTTGCCAAAACGGAAACTCTTGGCCTGCCAGAATGGGAAATTTCCTAAACATAATTAAAAAGCACGATTTTTGATAGCGTGATCAGTCACACCCAAGTTACACTTGTTCCCCGCCATGGGAGGAGCTACCTTCAAAATAGTAATAAAAGGTCTTCCGATTAAAAAGGAAACCTACAATCCCACAATCCTAAAGCGCATCATAGAGAAGCAAATGTCAGCATTCCAGTAGCAGGACCCACCCACAACTTCACAGACGGATCGGTTTACACAATATGAGTGCTGGCGCTGCTCTTTGCACGGACAGTAAACAGGCATATTGGAAATCATAAGGACCAGCATCAACCCAATCCGAGCCGTTTGACGAACAGGCATTCGCACATGCGATTGTGTAATGGCATTTCGAGTTTCGTGCAGACTCGAAAGCTGCACTTCAAATATTAGGAAAAAAGCAGTGGAAAGACTACGTGGAAATAATTACCAACATTTTGTATCCGAGCAGTCACTAAAGGCAAAAGACTCAACATCACCCTAAACTGGATCCCGTCCCATGTGGGAATCCCCTTAAATGAGAAAGCTGATGAAATTGCTAAATTGGCAACACGTCATCCATTGATATAATCCAACCCAGCCTACAGTACATGAAAGACTATCACCAAAAAGCTCATCTCAACAAAGCTTATCTACACCAGAGTAGCAGAATGTTCGCCCTCTGTAATATGTTATCTTCAGAACAACAAGTTAAAAAAATTAAATATCCAAAAGGAATCCACAGGTAAATAGCAGTTCGGTTATGTAGATTACGTCTAGGTTACAGATGCAACTGGGAGATTGGTTAACCCCGACAGAGTGCACCGTCTGCCAAACAATCACAAGTGTCACTTTTTCGCCGCCATCTTGAATGTGAAGCAACCAACGACCTTAGAGGAGCTTTAAGAGTACTCGAATCTTTCCGTAACCACACTGATGCCATCAACACTGCCACTCTTATGGTAAAAAAAAGGCATCCAGCAGCTGGACACCCTCAAATACTGTCAACCCCGCGATAGCAGCCCGACGATTAAATTTTACCACTTACGAGCTATTCATGCCCGTGCCACCTTTTTGGTGGCTTAATCTTCATCAATCAATCGGTAGAATTGCGAATGTACTCCCAACACCTGTTGTACCTGATGACCTTTCTGCTGCCACAACTGCTACCATACCCTCCGCCCTGGTCGCAAGTCTCACTGCCTTCACTTCCACTCTACAGACTACCACCAGATCGACCACGAAAACTATAACAGACTAGAACCACCCAAGGCCCGGGTGGCACAAACAGTATTTCCTTCTCCAGTTCCCAACACTCCTACCATCACTATCTCTCGGCAGTAATGCCAGCAGACGTGCCGTTTACAAATTCTAACAGCACCACCAATGCTCCTGAAATAGCTTCTACCACTAATCCACGACACCCGAGCCTACCTCAGGCTGCGGGATTAAAGACACCAACTACGTATGTTACAGACTCTTCAGACCAGGAAATTTTAGTAGGAGTCTTTCGCCACACCACAAATATCACACCTACTTATACAAGATGACCTCGAAGAGGTCACCTCACCAAACTTCAACGACAGCACTGATCAGCCAAAGTCTCAGGCAAACAGAAAACTGAAAACCTGGAGGGCTATACTAACCCACCAGCTCCATAATTGGTACCGCTAGCCCTTCGGGGCTGAAATTCACAATGAAAACCCAAATACATCCCCCAGATCTTTAGTATCAGTTACTGATCCAGATAATGGATCTGGAAGAGCTTATACTTAGGGTCTCCATAGCCCATTCTACTTTGAACTTTTCCTTTAAGTAGCCGACTCTTGACAATAACAAAATACTGTTACTTATCCGATCGACACTGATGAGCACGAACCGCCCAGTGAAAAGTAGAGTGACTAGATAGCCAGAAAACACTGCCCATTATAAAAGTCTCACTTTCCAACCTCCTTCCAATCCTAGAACAAAAGGGGAAAGTATCCTAAAGTGTACAGGTTACGGCAGTGAGCGAGACAAGCTGGGTGTGTGCAAGCCTGCACGTCTTGTACCCACCGTTTTATCGAGCAATAAAACCACTGGCTCTCGGCCGAGCAGGTTATTGGAAAAACCAAACTAGTCAATAGGTAAACCCCAAGTGGCGGCAGCTCAAGGAGGGAGAGGAAAGGGTCTATACATGTCCACTACACATGGCTCCCACGTTTAAAATTTGATCCAATTATTAAAGAAAACAGTCTTGTCAATATTTAGATTGAGACTTAAAAAAAATTCAAATGAAGGAATAGAAACGGCAGGATTAGAGAACATTTTACCAATATTTATCTTAAGTAGCTGTATTTTAACTAATACTCTAATCGTTTGATTACAAACCGTACGACTCTTGCTTCATGAAGCAGTGATTGCAAATCCAACCATTTTATTCCCATAAAACCATTAGAACAGTAACCAACTCGGACCTTTGTGGTTTGAAGAAGGCTAGGCGGAAGGAGGGTGCTGGGCAGGTGGGTCTTCATCACTCTCGGAGCAGGTAGAGCCTCGCTAATCTGCAGAAACACTCCGTCTTCTACCTTCTTGCCTGGACACATTTGACGAAACATTTCTGTGAACTGCTGAGGATTCTCAACAGTGCTTCTGATGGTCTTGCTGTCAAGCATCATGTCAAAACTGGAAATTTTTGTTGTTGTGTTGTTGTTATTATTACTACACCTACCCAGAGCTGAAATACTTAAATTTAATCGCTTTAGAATAAATACATTTGAGTTTATTCTTAAATCACCAATTATGCAATAAGTTCTAGCAATACATTTCTTTATATAAACCCATCCAGAAGCACAAATACAGGATCCTTCATATATTGCAACCGATATATGAATGGTTCTTTGCTAATCTCACATGTTGCACCCGACAGTTAACACAAGACTTCACATATTCAAGCACACATTAACATCACGTGCACAAACGTGTGGTAATCATGAGGTAATAAAGAAATTTAAGCCAAACACTTATTGTCACAAAACTATCATCTTAAAACAATATTATGCTTCACGTTACAAATTTTATATGACCTATACCCAGGGCCTGTATTCTGTCACAGGATATCAGTCCCTAACTACTTATTGTGTCCAACCTAATCTCTGGTTAAAGAGTTACAAAAACCATGTGCACCATAGTACAAAGATTGACGTTCTAAGCAATTAGGTAGAACTTTGTACTATTGTCCGGAAACATTTAAAAACTTATTCCAATGCCTAGTATAACATTTACTTTATTAAACCTCCGATTGCACGTAATAGACCTAGGAAAGGTTAGGTTAATTTGTCTTTGCAACTACAGTGGAAAAGTTAATTTATCGAAATTCAATAGTATTGATCCCTACTTTTCTAATTAGGTTGTACATCTGCACGTACTATTGTCATCCTTCGTCCCAATACAGGGGGACGGGTTTAATTGTCAGAGGTCCCATTTCCTGAAAACAACAATGTAGTGTGCGAGTGAACAATTAATTTAGGACAGTTTAGCATCAATGCTAAACTGAATTATCCAACACTGACAAAGAGAACCAATCACCAGAGTCGGACATGATAATTTTGCTTACACACAAGACCAAGTGTTATAAATATTTACCCAAGACCTCCGAAGCGATTGCTTCACATGCATGACCTATTTTATGTAACTACAGTATTGAGCCAAAGTATTTGGGCCAATCATGAAGATTGGTCCAAATACCAATTTGGTAAATATACCAAAAATTGAAGTCATTAAAGCCTTCATGAAAGGCTTTAGTGACTTCATAAATGCATTTAACCGTAAAGCCAGGGTAAGCATCCCAACCAGTATTAATATGCAAGAAATTTATGACATTTATTTCCTGCAACCACTAGTATTTAGTCTGCCAGCCCCCCCCCCCTTCCCCCTCGTGTCCACGGAACATATAAAAGGTGGCATCTCCCCTCGCCCAGCACCGCCTCAAACACTCTTATGACAATTTACAATTCCCATCCCTCTTTTTGCAACTAATAAATCAAGCTGGGGCGAGGCTTTATTACAGACAAGTACAAACGCTCACAAAAATGTATCTTGACCTTCTAGGGAGCCGGTCGGCCGAGCAGACAGCACGCTGGACTTGTGATCCTGTGGTCCTGGGTGCGATCCCAGGCGCCGGCGAGAAACAATGGGCAGAGTTTTGTTCACCCTATGCCCCTGTTACCAGCAGTAAAATGGGTACCTGGGTTTAGTCAGCTGTCACGGGCTGCTTCCTGGGGTTGGAGGCCTGGTCGAGGACCGGGCCGCGGGGACACTAAAAAGCTCCAAATCATCTCAAGATGACCTTCCCAAGTGCTATATAGTCTTAATGGATTTGCGCTTTCCCCAGATAATGCCCCCCCCCCAAAAAAAAAAAAAACATTGTTTGCCAGCACTAATCTGAACAGTAAGTAAGTAATTATCAAAAGAAGGCACCAAACCGGGAAGGCTATGTAGCACCATCAAATACGCAAAATAATCAGAGGGCACTAAATATCACCAAGGATGCCAATACGAGAACAAAAACGCATAAGGCGAATGATATCAAAAGTATCCGAGTCACCAAGAATTCTATCGAGGGACAGGTGACCGCGAGGGGCGGTCGGAAAGCAAGACACACGCTCGTCCTGGAAGTCAGGACATTCAAGAAGGACATGCACGACCGTAAGAGGGACAATGCAACTAGGACAATAAGGAGCAGGGCGGCGCTCCATCAAGTGACCATGGGTTAAGCGAGTATGGCCAATACGCAACCTCGCCAGAGCTGTTTCCCACCGCCGGTTACGGTGGAAGGAGGACGGCCACGAGGAAACACAACATTTAAGAGTACGTAGCTTGTTACCAGTAACAGACAACCAAGAAGCCTGCCAACGGGTAAGAACTGAGGAATGGATAACCGGGTAAAAGTCGGAATACGGAATGCCTTTACGAGAGATGGGACAAGAGCGGACAGCTTCCTTAGCGGCAGCATCCGCACGCTCATTTAAAGACACACCAATATGGCTGGGAACCCAACAAAACTCAACCGACTTAAATTTACTGTGAACGAGAAACAGCCAATGCTGGATCTCGACAACTACTGGATGAACCGGATTAAAGGACCCGAGAGCCATGAGGGCACTACGAGAGTCAACAACAACCACAAAGGAAGACTGACAACGAGAAAGCAGGAGACGAAGAGCATAGAGAATAGCATAAAGTTCTGCTGTAAAGATGCTAGTCTCCGGAGGCAAGCGACACATATAAGTGCGATCAGGAAAAACAACAGAGTAGCCAACACCGTCCGCTGACTTAGACCCATCGGTGAAGACAGAAACGGAGCGGGAGTGAGAAGAAAAGTGCTCGAGGAAAAGGCGTTTTAGAACCGTAGGAGGGGTAAAAGCTTTAGTGATACGGGTCAAGGAAGTACAAAACCGCGGAAGAGGGACCCTCCACGGGGGCCTCGTGTTGTTCCAGAAGGAACAACACGAGGAGAAACATCAGAAATACGAACGGAGAGAGAATCCTGTAGGCGAGATAACCGGACAGAAAGAGGGAGGTGGTGAAGAGGAACAGGAACCGCAGGAGGGGTAAAAGTTAAAGCACGACAGAGGCGAGAGGAAGGATGTTGCAAGGACCGCGCAAGATAGCGAAGACAGTAGCGATCACGGCGGTCCTGGAGAGACAGGAAGCCAGTGTCAACATACAAGCTAAGGATGGGAGTCGAACGAAAGGCACCAGAACTGAGGCGCAACCCAGTATGGTGCAAAGCATCAAGACGGCGAAGAGTAGAAGGAGAAGCAGACGAGTAAGCAGGGCAACCATAATCGAGCTTAGACAGGACGAGAGAGGAATGTAAAGCAAGGAGAGTGCGCCTATCTGCCCCCCAAGAAGTATGGGACAAGACCCGAAGGAGGGTAAGGGCCTTAGAGCACTCAACACGGAGGTAAGAGATATGGGGAGACCAAGACAAACGAGTGTCAAGGAATAACCCCAAAAGCTTCGCGGAATCTTTGTATTCAAGGGGATGACCATAAAGCGACAAAGAGGGACGAAGAACAACCCGTTTCCGCGTAAAAGTCATGGCACAAGTCTTAGAAGTAGAGAACTTGAAGCCATGACCTGTGGCCCAAGACGACACGGCATCAATTGCAAGTTGAAGCCGGCGTTGAAGGAGAGGCGAATCATCACCCTGACAACAAAGGGTAAGATCATCGACATAGAGAGCGGAGAAGACACCAGAAGGAAGAGAGGAAAGAAGACCATTGAGGGCAACAAGAAAAAGAGTAGTGCTCAGAACACTACCCTGGGGCACACCTTCGTATTGCTGAAAAGAGGGAGAGAGAGCGGTACCAAGGCGCACCCGAAAGGAACGACGAGAGAGGAAGCTGCGGAGAAAGAGAGGGAGATGACCACGAAGGCCAAAAGAATGAAGTTGAGATAGGATATGATAACGCCAAGTGGTGTCGTAAGCCTTTTCTAGGTCAAAAAGGACGGCAACAACGGAGGTCTTCGCAGCAAAAGCAGTACGAATATAGACCTCCAAGTTCACCAGGACATCTGTCGTGCTGCGGCACTTGCGGAAACCAAATTGAGAAGGGGAGAGGAGGTGATGGTGTTCCAGGAACCACATCAGACGAACGTTAACCATACGTTCAAAGAGTTTGCAGACACAACTTGTGAGAGCAATAGGGCGAAAGTCCTTAGGGGAAGTACCCAGAGACCCCGGTTTGCGAACAGGGAGGACAACGGCATCGAGCCAGTCCTCAGGGACTGACGACGACTCCCAGATCCGATTATACAGACTCAGTAAATACTGAGACGTGCTCGGAGGGAGATGGCGAAGCATCTCATAATGAATACCATCGGAGCCCGCCGCCGTAGAACCGCAGAGGGCCAGGGCAGAACGAAGTTCAGAGAGAGAGAAGGGATCATTATAGGGAAGCTGAAGATGAGTGCAGAAATCTAAAGGACGAGACTCAAGGACAGGTTTACGAAGAAGGAAAGATTGGGGAAGATGAAGACCAGAGCTAACAGAAGAAAAATGGGAACCCAGTTCGGAAGCGACCTGCAACGGGTCCGCCACAAGAGTATCATGGAGGTGAAGGACCGATGAAACATCGGGAACGAACTTACCCGCTATCTTGCGGATACGCTTCCAGATCTGGGCCAGAGGGGTCTCGGACGTAATTGTTGAGACATAAGATGCCCAACATTCACGTTTAGCCGTACGGATGGCCCTACGGGCCACCGCACTCGCTTTCCGAAAAAAAGAAAATAATCGGTCGTCTGCCTACGGCGGTGCCTCTTCCAGGCTGCACGCTTACAGCGGACAGCCCGAGCACAGTCCGCATTCCACCAGGGAACGCACTTCCGTGGACCCCGAGAGGAAGAGCGAGGAATAGAGCGGAGGGCAGCGTTGAAGACAGTGTCATGAAAAAGGAGGAGAGCGCGAGAGAGAGGCAGAAGGGAGAGGTCAGGGAGAGCAGCACTCCCTGACCTCCCTGACAGGTAAATAGGGTCCCGTCTGCCTTAGCAAACTGCCACCTAGGGAAAGAGAGGGAAGGGCGAAAAGAGAAAAAGGAAACAAGGATGGGGAAATGATCACTTCCATGGAGGTCATCAAGAACCTGCCACGTGAAAGCTAAGTAAAGAGAAGAAGAGCAGAGAGAAAGATCAAGACAAGAAAGGGTGCGAGTCCGAGAGTCCAAATGAGTGGGCTCACCAGAATTCAGAAGAGACAGGGAAGAAGAGAGGAGAAACGGCTCAAGGAGGCGACCCCGGGTATTCGTCAGAACGTCACCCCAAAGAGAATGACGACAATTGAAGTCACCCAGCAGGAGCACAGGCTCCGGCAAGGAGTCCAGGAGGTGTTTCAAATCAGGAAGAGAGAGCGGGACACTCGGGGGGAGATAAATGGAACAAACTGTGTACCATTTCCCCACAAAGATACGAGCAGCAGAACAATGGAGAGGCGAAGGAAAAAGTAAAGGAACAAAGGGAACATCAGCCCGAATCAAAAGAGCAGAAGAATTAGAAGCCCCAGCAATGGCTGGGGGGGGGAG
>NC_091158.1:52079172-52105803 GCF_040958095.1 Procambarus clarkii | reverse complement strand
CCTTCATGCAAACTGCACCTACTATCAACAACAAGAAGAACAAGTGACGGATCCTTAGCGAACATTACCAGCTCAAGGACACCTTTTCTAATATCTTTATCACCAGTGAACTGGGGGAGTATCTGGACAATATTTACAAGGAAAATTCCTAGAACATTTATATCTATAAGTGTAGAGCAGAGCACTCAGTGACTTGCCTCCACCTTCACCATCAACATATCATTCTTCTGCAACGCAGTTAAAGAAAAATCCAAGTAGCAACGCTACTAGTACATCAAACAGCAACGCTGTAGCAAAATATAGTGCCTTAACTCGACAAGAGAGTTAATCAGTCTGGCAAACTTGTCAGACAAAGCACCCCGACTGGCAGAGAAGTATATTGAGGGTTATTTGGTATATGATTGGCCAATTGTATGCTTGTGTAACTTTAATATCCTATAAATCTGTCTGTTGGTTAAAAAGCGAGGCGAAGCCTCACATTTCAGTAAGTTTATTAAAATTGTAGTGTAGCTGTGAATCTTTATCCAAGCACTACAACTCATGAGTGTCCATTGTGTCAGAAAAGAATTCAGCCGCAATAAGTAAGAACCTCATAAGTGTCCATAGTGTTGGAAAAGATTCAGTCAAGCTAACTATCATAAATTGAATAAATACATTGCATATATACTTGAATATATAAATTAAGTTATCAATTGCTTGCTTAGTTATTTTTAAGTTATCATATAAGTTCATTTAATTGAATATAATTTCTAGTACTTAGTTAACAGTATTTAGACTACCTTTAAGGTCATTTATTATACTTTTACAATTTAATTTGTTGTTTATAGTATAAGTACATATTGGCTGTTAATAGTTATGGTGCTAGGTTAGACTATGTATGTTTAAATCCCTGATTTAAACAGAGCCAGTGTTCAGTCAGATAACTGAATTTATTAAATCTTATCCTTGTATAAAATACAAGCTGATGTGAGATCCCTGTCTACAGGTGGACTGGAACTTCTATCAACTAAGTCATTCACCCCACCTGTCCCTTACAGCCCACAATCTGTCATTAGGAAAAGAGGAGCTAGGATTTACAACCCTAGCTAGAGATTTTAGTTGAATTAATTTGCAGACAGTAAATTTTTAATTTAGTTCAGTACAAGTCCCTGGTAGTCTCCTCTTATATCAATCCCAGCAGGTTTTTCCCACAAAATGAGGAGATTCCTCTAATCAACAATAACAGAAGTTAATCAGCAGTAAATTAATTCTCCAGTAACAAGCTAAATGAGAAACCCAGCTGAGTAATAAACCCAGATTGAGCCTGGTACAAATAGTATTCGCCGAGATGTTTTATAGTTCTCAGTGGAAAATCAGTGGTCTGTAACCTAAACAGGTACATGTCACAGCGACCAAGCCATTGAACCCACTGTAGACCTAGAATTATTCTCGACAAGTAATAATTGACCACGCTCAGTCTCCCTAGGTAATTAATAATACTAGGCTAGAGAATCTAGCACTCCCTAGGTATTTAATAACATTAGGCTAGAGAATCTAGCACCCCTAGGTAATTAATGATATTAGGCTAGAAAACCTAGCACTTCCTAGGTAATTAATAATATTAGGCTAGAGAATCTAGCACTTCCTGGGTTATTAATAATATTAGGCTAGAGAATCTTGCACCCAATGCATCCAGCGTTTCCTGAATTCAACAGTAACTCGAAATCATCAAGAAACTTCTACACCTGCAAATTCACCGGGACCAAGGTTCATTATACCTGTGCTTAAGGTTTGCCAAGAAAACCTTACAATAGTCTTTAACAGACTACAACATTTATTCAAAGTTTTCTGCACTAGAAGCTAGTGAGTTATTTGCATTAGTTTTTGTTTGAGCTGTTTTTCTTTCTTTTCTGCTTATTATTGTACGAGCGCAGCATGAGCAAAATTGTAAACTTACCAATATGTAAGTGAACATACAACAGAGAACTAATAAACCGTGAAACGTTTAGGTTGGGATAAATTGTAACAAATTATCTTTCAAGTAAGATTAATCGTAGCAATAATTAAATTTCCAGCAACCTTAGGTTTCCCATCATTTAATGTATTAACATTAAACCTTAAGCATTGTAACCTAACATGTTTAACAAGCTGATTTAATAGCTCACCTAAAGATTAACGTAATAATTGAGCGCTTTATTGTTGATAATGATGTTTGAACGCTTTATTGCTCCCCACACTAATTCGAGCCCCTTGTTGCTCACCATCATATGAGCATATTTACTCACCACAATAATCGAGCGCTTTATTGTTCCCCGTGATAATTTGAGCGTATTAATGTTCACCGTGATAATGGAGCCCATCATTGCTCCCCCACGATAATACGAACGCCTAATGCTCGCCATGATAATTTGAACGCTTTATTGCTCACTGCGATACTAGAGTTTACTTCGCTCACCATGATAACCTGCAACTATTAATTCTCACCACGATAAACTGAGTAGAACCCACTACTCAACATTCAACTAGTGACACTAGTAAGAATTAGTAAGTTGTCACAATTAGCTTAGCCCTCTACTTAGATAGGTTAGAAAAATTATACTATCTATTTAGGTAGGTATTCAGGACATTTTTATCAATTGAGTATCAGCTGAATCTGCATTCAAGATTAAATACAGTTGACTATTCATAGAGACTTATTTAATAAAATTAATTTCTCATTTAAGTTGAGGATGTATTAATGAGTTTCCAGTGATAAGCCTGCGAGCTGTAGTTTAATTAGCTTATAAGTCAGAATGACTAGGCTACTAATCTCACTGTCGACCCAGAGTCTTCCTTGATTTTAATGAATAACCTATTGAGTTCTCTAATATTACATTAACTTTAGCTAGTTAAAAGTTATATCATTAGTCAGAATGACTACTGCACGGCAGTGCATATTAAATTAAATTTGTTGATTTGAGTTTGGGGTGATCATGATGCTCAGTGATGTGTTATTGTCTAGTAACTCAACAGTTACAAGTCACAGCGGCCTTACTGTAGTATCGAAGTCTCCTTGATCTTTAATGACCAAATGATTAATATTCTTTAATTAAAGTATATTAATGTAGAATACAACTTATACAATAATGTAATCTGTTTTTAAGAACATTTTCTGAGTTCACAGAACAATTTAACAATTAAGTAATTCAACCATTACACGTCACAGCAACCCTAGTCCTCGAGTCTACTGCAAACTTTAGAGAGTTTTTGATTACAGATATCTTAAAAAAAAAAAAAAAAAAAAAAAAAATGATTGAGATATATACAAGAGTTGTTACATTCTTGTACAGCCACTAGTACGCGTAGCATTTCGGGCAAGTCCTTAATCCTATGGTCCCTGGAATACGATCCCCTGCCGCGAAGAATCGTTTTTTCATCCAAGTACACATTTTACTGTTGCGTTAAACAGAGGCTACAGTTAAGGAATTGCGCCCAGTAAATCCTCCCCGGCCAGGATACGAACCCATGACATAGCGCTCGCGGAACGCCAGGCGAGTGTCTTACCACTACACCACGGAGACGGATTTAATATTCCAATATTTAATTCTTGTTCCCATAATGACTTAGTCACATCTGCTTTGACAGATTCGGGACATCCGTTATGTGTGTTCTAACGTACTAACATACTAAACCATAATGTAACCAGAGTTGGAATGGGAACGTCAGTACTCAACATTGAACTACGACCCGAGTTTTCCTTCCCTGGAGTTATGTTGGAAACTACTTGAGCTAGCGATATTGCATCATACAACTCCGCGGAGGAATAAATACTATCTAGATGTTAGAGAATTAAGTAATATTCTCACTTTCTGTCAGTATTCTTTCTAAGAATTATTAATTGACAGTATAGCAACCAGTGGTCTGATATTTTTTTTTAAGATATATACAAGAGTTGTTACATTCTTGTACAGCCACTAGTACGCGTAGCGTTTTGGGCAGGTCCCTGGAGTACGATCCCCACCGCGAACAATCGTTGTTACAACCAAGTACACATGTTACTGTTGCATTAAACAGAGGCTACAGTTAAGGATTTGCGCCCAGTAAATCCTCCCTAGTCAGGATACGAACCCATGACAAAGCGCTCGCGCAACGCCAGGCGAGTGTCTTACCACTACACAATGGAGACTGATGTATTCATACTTGCAGGGGCACACCTTACCTTTTGGGGGGGGGGGTGCCATTATTGTTTTTGGAGGATTGTATGGAATTAGTTAGGATTAGATAATTTCTTTTGTTTTTGAGGCATTGGGATAAAATATTGTTGGGTTAAAAATGTTGTTCTTTGGAGGTAATTGTTATGGTAGGGTATTATAAGAATTTTGTGCTTTAAAGTACCTTACATACGAATTTCTTAATTTCAAAGAGGGGGGGGGAGTTGTAATGGCTAATTCCCTTCTTCCCTCCCCCTTTGCCCATTTGTCAAGGGCCAAGAGGTTGACCTGAGGGTGGTCTTGCTAGCTTGGTCCTCTCGGTGCCTATGCTCCCCCCACTTCATTCCCCCACTTTTCCCTCTCCATTCCCCACCGAATTCCCTCTCTTCCCCCTCTCACCGATCCCTCCCCCCCCCCCCCCGCATACCAGGCGAATCAAATGTCCCTACCTTTTATCTTAGAGGAGACAGGTTTGAACATAATTTATCAGTTTCTGTAAATATTGCTCCGATGTGCCTCAGGCTCGGGTGGTCCACTACAGAGGCACCTTAATTTTAATTGTCCCCTTCGAATAGCTGAGGAGAGCTGACTCAATCTTCGAGAATTTCATGTACCTTCAGGCAGATCAGTGAAGGTGATTGGCAGTAGATAAGTGCCAAGTCCTTATTGGCCCTGGAGAACCATACCTCAGGCCTAGTTTTAAATGGTTGGCTGTAGCCAAAAATAATGGGTGGAGCCCCGGGGGGCTGTATTAGATTGTGGGAGGAGTACTCCTTCCACCGGTAAGCTGGTGAAACAAAATTTCAGTAGTGTGTTATGGGAGTGCTTGGGGGTGGGAACTCGGTCCGGCATCAAAGGGGCTGAGGGCAGCCATCGACATCTAGACCGGAGAGCGGTTTTAAGGTATTGTGCACTTGAGTACTGGTAGATATCCATTTTGCCTCTTAGGGATTATAGAGTAGGGTATATGTTCATTTGATTTCAATATATGTGTTAAATATAATAAAGTTATTAATTAGTTTTTGTTGTTTAGTTATCTGTCCCTTTTGTCATTAATTTTTAGCAGTTTCTATATGCAGTATATATATGTGTGGTATTTGGAAATCCCCGTTCTCCATTTACTGGATATTAAAGTTGACCTTGGACCTAAATAAGCAAAGTAAATTAATCAAACTAATTCCCAAGATTTATTACCGAAGTTCCTATTGCCTGAGGAGTTCATGATTACCGATTCCTTGCCTTCCTGGGGGATCGGTGTTAGATACATTCAGGTATGTTAGATCGGGAAGGTGGTGGCAGTGTTCTTAATTAGGTTTAATTATAAGTTTAAATTAATAACTCCTATTCTTGTTGTTTCCTCCTCATTTAATATTTCAGCTTGTACCCGCGGTAGATCAGTGAGGGTTCATACTGAGCTGTAGCAGTGTTGAGCTGAGGTATTGATTGGTGAGGAAGAGGAGAGTAGATCAGGTTATTACACACTCTCACTCACTCTCCCACACTCTCACACATTCTCCCACACTTTCACTTACTCTCCCACATTTTCTCTTACTCTCCCATACTATGACACACTCACTCACTCTCCCACTCTCAATCACTCTCCCACACACTCACTCTCCCACACTCACTCACACACTCTCACTCACTCACTCTCTAAACCTTTAAAAACTGTGTCAACGGAATGTATGTTTTTAATTATCTCTAATGGTTTTAATAACGTCAGAAATACGTATTTATTGAATTCTACGTATTTATTGAACTGCTATTTGAATTCAATAGGTTCTTCTCCTCCATTGGAACATCCCTCTTGCTCTCTAGTGGGAACATCCCTCTAATCCCTTGCTCATGATTAAAGAATACCTAACAGGTAACAATCCAGAGTCTCTGTACCTAACTCCTGCTAACTCCTCTGATGTTAATGAGGTAGTCCTTTCCCTAAAAACTAAGTCAATTGCCCTTGATGCAATACTAACTCTAATTATCAAAAAAGCAACCAGACTTCTAGCTCCTTCCATTGCATTGCTCTGCAACAAATCACTTTAACTCCAAACTTTTCTGGATATTGTAAAAAAAAAAAAGAGAGTAACCCCAGTCCACAAATGTGGTGATCTCACTGATGTCAACAATTACAGACCTATATCAATTCTACCAACCTTGAATAAAATATTAAAAAAGCTAATCTACAAGCAGCTTTACTCTTATCTTGCCAAGAACAATATACTTAGTTTTTGCCAATATGGTTTCAGACAAAATAAAAGCACTGACGATGCACTGATTAGTATGATTAACTTGATACATACAGCTTTTCATAAAAATGAGTTCCCTGTTGGCTTATTTGTTGACCTACGAAAGGCTTTTGACACTGTCAACAACTAAAACCTTCTTCTTAAATTACATCATTATGGAGTCAGAAGTCAATTCATGCAATACCTTCAATCTTACCTTTCTGACAGGGTCCAGTATGTTTCTGTGAATAATTCCATTTCTCCTCCCCTACCCATAAATATTGGTGTTCCACAGGGCAGCATACTTTGCCTCTTTCTCTTCTACATTAATGACCTTTCAAATGCTTAACAACACCTCAAACCAATCTTTTTGCTGATGACACAACCTTCATTTTCTCCAGTCCAGACCCTCTTGCTCTAAATGTTACAGTGAATACTGAACTAAAGAAAGTGCATCTTTGGCTAACTGCTAACAAACTCACCCTTAACATTGACAAAACTTTCTATATTTTGTTTGGTAATAAATCCTCAAATTAAATAAATCTAAGAATAAACAATAGTCTATTTAGTAACAAAGTTGATAATAAAATCATTGGTATCCTCATCGATAACAAGCTGAATTTCCAGGGACACATTCTAAATATAGCAAAAAAAAGTTTCTAAAACTGTTGGCATTCTTTCTAAGATCAGATATTTTGTACCCCACCCTGCCCTGGTGACGCTCTATTATTCTCTCAACTATGGTATTTGTGCTTGGGGTTCTACTTACCAAAATCATTTACGTCCTCTAATTACTCAACACAAAGCTGCTATTAGAACAATATCTAACTCTGGCCCCAGACAGCACTCGGTACCCTTACTCAAATCTCTGAATATGTTAGATATTAAGTCACTGCACATCCTCTCATGTGTACTCTATATATTTAAAACTCTGAACTGTAATATCAATCATTTAAGTTTCTTAGTTAAAAGTTTCTTAGAAGTTTGTAACAGAACCCATGGGCACCACACCAGAAAACAATACCTATTTGATATCCCAAGTGTATGACTTAATCAAACTCGAAAAGTTCTACAAATCAAAGGACCCATAATGGGGAATGACCTTCCCAATCATGTCAAAGACTGTACATCTCAACTAGTTTAAGACAAAAATTAAAAACTACCTAATAAACTCCATGTAATCTACCTCACCATTAAATGTCAATCCATGTCTTACTATATTAAACAACGCTGGTTGTTGACCAACTTGTATAATTGCTGTTCTCTGCCTTGTTCCCCGCCTTTTTTTATTTTTTATTTTTTCAACACAATTTATACTTTAAGCGCAATTACAATTAAGTTTTAGTCTAAGTGATTTTTTCCCCCATTACCTTGCCCGAAATGCCATGTGTACTAGTGCCTTTAGGTATTGTATGTACTATCTCTATCTTTAAATCCAACATTATGAATGTAACTGAATGTATGTACCTTTACCTGAATAAAAAATTCTAATCTAATACCTTTGCCCAGTTTATTTTATTTTATTTATATATAAACAAGAAGATACATTGAATTTGTGAGGATACATAGCATAGTGATTACATTCTTGTAAACCCACTAGTATGCCCAACGTTTCGGGCTGGTCCTTAATTAATCTAACAGATAATTTTAAGTAGGTAAATTGAAGCAAAATTTATAAAATGATAAGTACATTGCAAGAAAAAAAATGAGACGAGAGAGATTTGTAGGTATATTAAAGCACATAGGTAGCTCAGATTGATTGCATTGACAGCTTGAATGGTAATTTAACAAGGATTAATAGGCACAATACAGTATATTGCTTGAACATATAAGAAGACAGCAATGATCACTATAGTAAAGTTGCTTGGATTAGTTACATAAAGATTGGGTAACACTAGATACAGAGCAATTTTAAAGCACAGAATAGGAAACTATGAAGACGAAATTAGGTACTTTTTGTTTTTGAATGAGGCAAAAGTTGGACAGCTTTTCAATTCATTAGGGAGTGAGTTCCATAGACTAGGTCTCTATGCAAATAGAGTGTTTACACAGACTAAGTTTGACTCTGGTGATATCAAAGAGATATTTATATCTGGTGTGGTGATAATGGGTCCTATTACATCTGTCCAGGGAGAGTTTCAGAGCATGGTTTGCATTTAAAAACAGGTTTTTGTAAATGAAGTTGACACAAGAGAATGTGTGGGTGAATTTATGTTTAGCATGTTTAGGGATTTAATCAAGGGGGCCGAGTGTTGTTTGAAAGCAGAGTTTGTTATTATTCTGGTAGCAGATTTTTGCTGGGTTGTAACAAACTAGGCTGTTGTAAGAATTATTCCAGAAGGTTCCAGAAGTTCGAGTAGGGACCTGACCTCTCAACAACGCCCAGTCCCCTGGGAATTAGCAGGTCTGAGTCACAAATGGCGGGCATCTTTGTTCATAGCTGCGTATAATGAATCATCCTATAGTATTCAGTAATTTAGAGAAATTAGCCTTTATTCATTTTGTATTAAAATTGTATTGTATAATAGTACTGGGTACAATATCAAGAGTATTCTAATTATTGAGTTTAAGTCACCATCAGTGACGTCACGAATCAGATCTAACTTTTAAGGCGGAGTGACCGGCGGTCATAGGTCAGTAGGGTTGACAGGTCTACTATTTCTCAAAGTTTTAATAACCATTTTTGTGATCGGGAACAGCTCTGCCGTTAGAGGCTTGTGTAATTTATTTCAGTAAAATAATTCAACCAGTCTGGATCAATTAAGTACAACAGAGGTTAATTGTTATAACTTAAACCTTGCTAGTAACTGGGTAGGACTTTGACTAGGCGGAAGGATACAATACTCTGTCTGGGGTAGTCCAGACAAGGAAAAAATCAGTGTGATCTGCCGAGCAGCTGGGAGAGGTCAAAACATCTTACCTCTCCCCAAGACCAGCCCCAACACCGAGAGCTGGGAAACATAGAGGTATAGTTGCTATGGTTATGTATAGAAATAGTCTTCTCATTTGCCATTCAGGTCAAGTAGGGAGTGTTAAAGTGATAGGGAGTGAACACATTTAGATTTTGTTTTAGTTTTCTTTTAATAAATTAAATTTGTTATTAATTTGCATTTTATTGTTTCCATTTGGTTATGTGTATACTTGTCCTGGTCACGTGGTCCACACGAGGCAGAGTTGTATTGGGCGCCGATTCTAACATCGAATCGGAATTATCATTACCGTGTAATTTATTCCACACTCAAGGTCATCGTATATAGTGGGGATCAAGCCCCTAGGTTGATTAATTAGCGTGATCGATCCAGACCTCGATCATTGCTCTGTGTTACTGGTCTGGTGGTGGCAGCAGAGGCGACTCTAGGGTTTTGATCAGAGCTTAGGTCACGTCATACTGGTGTAGAATCCTAAGTCGGTCAATCGTCTTAGGACCACGTGGCGTGGAGTTGGCTTTGGTAAAAGTTTTGGGGTCCCTTGGTAGAGAATAATAAGTAAGAATACGGGTAGAAGATAAGAAGTGAAGGAGAGGAACCCAAACCCGTGTTACAATGGTGCACAGCGGTGGTTTCAACAATTTTGTTTGAAATTGTTGAAAGGCTCACGCGTCTAGCCGTTCGAACACGTGCGCGGATGCTAAGGAGACAGCCGCGGGCCAGGATTAGCAGTGCGCCCCACAACAGTGCGTTTGAGTGGGGATTGGCGAATCTTGGGTCATGCGGGCTGATATGATTAAGGTTTAGTTAGTAAGATTAGGCTGTTAAAATAGATTTATTGAAAAGGAGACCGCTCCGAGTTGATTGGACTGGGTACCATACTCGACCCATTGCAATTAATTCAGAGGTGTTGGGAGCCACCATACTCTCAACAGCAGTTCCTTGAGGGCTGTCGGGGGCGGATATATCTGTGGGACGCCAGTAGATAGTCCGAGGGCGTTATTAGACGACCCAAAACGCTAGGAAAAACGTAATCCGTGAAGGGCGTTGCGGCCTCCGAGGGACGGACTAGTAACCTACCTAGCAGCGATTCAACAACTAAGTGATCGCACACTTAGTGGAGGTTGAGTCGTCCCTAGTCATAATTGTTGCTGAAAGCTGCGTGTCGCTCTGTTGGAACCTAGAGGGTGTGGCCCCTAGGCTAGGTGTGGTACGGCGAGCCGGTAGGAACAATTATAAGATTAAGTCGAGTGCATTTTTGAATTAAGTATACTTAAATTTATAAAGTAATTCCCGTTTATTTGCGTTGTTCTAGATTAATTTTTTTCCCCTTAAATTCAATCCCCGGTTAAAAAATTTTTTTTTATCAAAGTGTTTAGCATTTTCTTGCATATTAGGCTAAGTGCGTACGTTAAGTTTGTTATTCCCTGTTGTATTAGTCTAAGTCAGAGGCGTTGTTGCTAGAGTGTAGTTAATCCTCTGGACTTAGGGCTATGTGTCGGTCACGATAGATAAGTGAAGGACTTTAAGGGATAATAAGTTGCGTGTAAATGCTTAATAGAGTCCGTGGAATATTTCTAAGTATTTTGGGATAAGTTTTCGGAATAAGTTGGGATAAGTCGATGTCGGAAAGTCGTTAACTGTAATTAATTTGTATTCGTGGGTCACGTGTATGATCTGGGCGTCATTAGGATTCTCCAGTCGATGCGAGTGATAGCTTATAGTTTTTACCAGTAAGACGGTAGAATTGTGTTTGTAGACTTAGAACTCTGTTTTCAGTAGAAACGTAGGTGGAAAATTTTCTAAGTCCAGCTTGGGCTAGAATCTGACTTTTTGGCGGAAATTCTAATTTTCATGTTTCGTGTATATTCTAGGGTCAGTATTACTCTCTAGTGCGCGCAAGGGACGTAATTCTGTCCGTAGGCATTAAACAGTGTTAATTACATTTTTGCCGAATTTAGTTATTTTTCGAGAAAATCGTGTCGTAATTTTGTCAGAGTCCATTTGAGGTGAAAATCTCTGATTTTGACGAAAATTCGAATTAGTGAGTGTTGAAACCGCCCGATGTGTCAGTATTGTTCTGCATACAACGTCAGTAGTAAATAATAACGTATTTATATCTGGGAACGAGAAACCCAAATTTTTGTGAATTAAACGAGTTTTGTGATATTTGGGGTGATAGAATTTTTTCCCTCGGAGTCAGAAAAATTGGCAGTCCAGCAATTGAGTAAAAACGCAGTTTTTGAGTAAAATTCAATTTTTTAGTAAGCATTTATAGGTCCTGGGTGTCTATATTAATCGCTAGAGCGGTTTATTAACGTAAAACTAGTTATTTTCCTTCAGAACAAAAATTTTGATTTTTCAGCGTTTAAGCGAAAAAGCGCGGGACTTGGTTTTTTTTCAGCGCAGCTGGTCCCGCTCCACCAGTCATCAGGGGCCACGCTGCTCACTTCAAGCGCGTTTAGCATTCAAGTACAGTAAATATTCTTTATTAATCCATCACGAGTGCTGCGCGTTAGTTGCGTTATCATTTAAATTGTTTTATATAAATTAGAATCTTTAATTTTTTTAACGTAAAGGACTTAGGTTTCAGCAATAGAACTGCGGGATATTTCACGGGCAGACACGAGTGCGGGGCAGACACTCATTCATTGGATTCACTTCAGCGATTCTCTCGATAAATCGGTGTATTTCCTATTTTGGGAATTTAGTAGTTTTATCTTAGAATAGAGTTGTGATTTTTTTTTTATTTTTGTGTAAGATCACGGTTGTAGTGAGTCCGGGTCGAGGGTGTACTAAAGGGTAGTTTAGAAGAGACGTGGCACACCAGGAATCACAGAAAATGTTTAACCCAGATAATGGCCAGTCAGTAGGGACCAGTGGGAATGGGAGTGTAGAGGATAGAACCTCTTCCGACACCACTGGGGACCGCTCAGGTAGCTCAACTGGCACCACAGGTGGGGCCAGTGGGACTGAAGCGACGAGTTCACGGGTTCTGCATGGGACTGGGCAGTCGAGGGTATCTTTCCATCCCTGGAGAGATACTATTATTGACATGAGTGGGGAGTCTTGCGAGGAGTCGTCCCATGAGTGGGGAGAGCCGTCTTGGGTTCCCCCACAAATAACATCGACGCCATGCCAGCAGGGTAGACAGGGGGCCTCAGTTAGTATGGCAGGACGTCCCACTTCGCTCGGTAGAGAACAGCAACCTGTTCAACGGGAACATGAACAACCACACCAACAGCAGGAACTACCCAACATAACACCAATACCACAGCACCCACAACACCTAGGTACACCTCATCCGTCACTACAACAACCCCAACCCCACCTCCCATACCTACCCCATCCTCAATTCCCATACCAACCCCATCCTCAGTTCCCATACCAACCCTTCCCCCAACCCCAGGCCACTCCATACCCATTCCAACCCCAGGCCACCCCATACCCATACCCATACCCATTCCAACCCCAGGCCACCCCATACCCATTCCAACCCCAGGCCACCCCATACCCATACCCATACCCATTCCAACCTCAATCCACACCCCAACCCGAGGCCACCCACACCATACCTCAGCCTCAACCCCAACCTCAATCCACACCCCAACCCGAGGCCACCCACACCATACCTCAGCCTCAACCCCAACCTCAATCCACACCCCAACCCGAGGCCACCCACACCATACCTCAGCCTCAACCCCAACCTCAATCCACACCCCAACCCGAGGCCACCCACACCATACCTCAGCCCAAACCCCAACCTCAACCCAGTTCCCAACCCCAGGACCCACCCACTGCCAGTAGCTCCGCGTCACATACAGAGGGACTTGTGAGTCTGATTCCCAAGTTGACTCTGCCGACACTCAGAGGTAGGGAGTTGTCGCTTATTAAGGTGGAACGCAACCGCCAGGTGGAAGACTGGCTTTGTGAAATTGGTTCGATGCTGGAAGCTGTCCCGGGGGATAGATCGAAAATTGCTCTCGCTATGGGGGCTTGCGTGCACGTAGCCGGTCCACTGGCGGGATTTACAGAGTTTCAGCACCTGACATTGGCCTCAGTTTGTCCAAGCGATTAGGGACAGATTCAAAGAAAGGTTTCAGAGGATGAGGCTTACTTTTATCTCGAGTCACTTAAGAGGGATGACCGAAGCACTGTCAAGGATTTCGGGTCAATATTAAAGAGAAGGGTTGACGACCTCACTAAGGAACTGGGGTTCGATTCGAGTCAGGCAGAGCAATTCGCTAAAGAGTTGTTCTGCAAAACGTTACCTTCCGATATGGGGCCATTGTTCCTTGCGGGGAGAGCGGGGTGAGTTATAAGACCTAGTCCAACAGGCCGCCACAGCCCTAGACAGGCAGACGCGCGCAGGGACATCGGGCACTCAGTTGTCGCCATACGTAGAGGCGGTAAGTAAAGGCGAGGGAGCCAAGCCGAGTCACTGTGGCGCGGGTTCATCAGGCAGGAGGCAGCCCTCAGCGGCAAGTTCGAGCCACCCTGCGCGGGGTAACAACAGGGATCCGCGTAGGTGTTACTCCTGCGGGATGCGTGGGCACATACAGAGGGACTGTAAAGTCACTATTACGAAGCATGAAAGCAGGCTCCTAGTGATGGTAGGCCTACTTTTGAGGTGAAAGTGGAAGGTGTGAGATTGACAGCTTTTGTTGATACAGGAAGCCAGGCAACGGTAATTAAAAAGTCAGCCTTCAGCAATTTTAAGTATGCACGTCTTCAACGTTGCGCAAAGACATTAACAGCAGTCAATGGGGAAAAGATTGAGATCGTAGGTCAAGGTACAGTTAATTTTGAGATTGATGGGGAATTGCAGCCTCACACATGTACGATCGTAGAGAACCTTGATTTTCCTGGTCACATCTTAATGGGAACTGATTTTCTGTCGCGATTTGATTATTCCTTGTCTGCTCAAAAAGGGGCTAGGAACTGCAGGTTGCAGTTGGGACAGACTTCCTACCCAGTGGAGATGATCGACCATCCCCCAGTTGTAGCTTCAATTAAGAGGAAGCTGAAATATAATGCGCACTATCCAAAATTGATTTTTAAGTCTCTTCCAGACACAGTTAAGAGGTCATGCGCATTGCATGCATTGACCAAACAGAGTTGCCCACCACATTCTGTTAAATTTATTAAAGTAGCCGTGGGACGTCACATACAACCAGGTACCACCCTTCAGGTGGCTGGGAGATGTGATAGTTTATTAATTCCTCATCACTTAGTTGTAGTGCTCGATAAAGGTGCACTCATTCCAGTTGTCAATCTTTCACATAAGACTTTTCGCTTCAGGGCAGGTGATAGGGTATCTCAGGGAACCATGGTGGAGGACACAGAAATCTTTCACCATGAGTCAGCTGAGACGCCAGCCGTCACTGCACAATGTAGTGCACTGAATATGTTGAACACTAAAACACCATCCAAAGTACAATACAGACGAGAAATGTTGCACAGAATGTAGAGGAAGTGGAAAAATTAATTTCAGCACTTGATTTGCAACATGTTGCACAGGCGGATAGGAAGGCACTGAGAGGAGTTTTACGAAAATTCCCGAAATTGTTTGCGACAGAGGATGACCAGATTGGTCTCCTTGATAAGATCGAGCACACCATTCCAACTGGTGACCATTTGCCTGTGTACACAAGACAGTGGAGGTTGCCGGAACAGGCAAAGAACATTATCAGGGAGGAGTGCCAGAAAATGTTGAGACAGGGCGTGATAGAGCCTAGTACGTCACCGTGGCTCTCTCCTGTTGTGCTAGTTCGGAAACCGGACGGTAGTTATCGTTTCTGTGTTGACTACCGGAAGGTGAACGAATTAACTAAGGGTGATGTGTATCCGTTGCCCCGAATACAGGAGATAATAGATCAATTTGGTGCTGCTAAGTATTTCTCAACTCTTGACGCAAAATCGGCGTATTGGGCGATTCCGGTGGCAGAACAAGATAGGGAAAAAACAGCATTCTCGGATGGTAGGCACACTTATCAATTCCGTAGGATGCCGTTTGGTTTGAAGACAGCGCCTTCGTCGTTTCAGAGGGCCATCAACTTTATCCTTAGTCCGGTACTGGGTAGGCATTCTTTAGCGTACCTGGATGATGTTGTGATATATTCCAGGACGTTTGAGGAACACCTACAGGACTTGACTGAGACTTTGAAGTTGTTAGATCAGGCAGGTTTCAGGCTGAATGTTCAGAAGTGCACCTTGGCGGCTCAGAAATTCAAATTTCTGGGGTTCCAGGTGTGCCCAGACGGTATCCGACCTGACCCAGATTCTTGCCGCGCCATTGCTGACATGCCTACTCCAAGGACAGCAAAGGACGTGCGTAGGTTTTTGGGGGCGGCCGGATATTTTCGTCGTCATATTGAAGGTTTCGCTGGCATTTCAGCACCCCTGACTGATCTGACAAAGAAAAATGCGAAGTTTGTGTGGAAATCTGAACATGACGAGGCCTATCGCAAACTGAAAGACCAACTAATCACGACACCGGTATTGGCTATTCCTGATTTTGAGAAAGAGTGGGAAGTGCACACTGACGCCAGCGGTATTGCTATTGGCGGGTGCTTAATTCAGCGAGACGCAGATAATTTACCCCATCCAGTAGCCTATTTCAGTAGGAAGGTCAAAGGACCTGAAGTTCGTTATTCAGCTACGGATCGGGAGGCACTGGCAGTAGTAGAATCAGTTAGGTATTTCGAGCCTTACCTATTTCAGCGGCATTTTGTAATCTACACAGACCATCGAGCATTAACACACATATTTAAAAAGCGAACAAAATGCCCACGAATGTCACGCTGGTCTCACGAACTTTCGGCCCACTCATTCCAGATCTTGTACAAGCCTGGTCCAGCACATGTTGTGCCAGATACGCTAAGTAGAAATATAGCGGCAATGCAGATTAATGAAAATATTGAAACCATTCCATCGGATAAAATGAGAGAATACCAGATGAACGAGCCGAGATGGAAAGAGATTATTGAGTATTTAGAGGGAGGAAAATACCCGAAAAAGAAAAAGAATTTACCTATTCATGATTTTGAGATGAAACAGGGCGTCCTGTATTATGTTAATAGCCAGAATGATAGGGCAGTATTTCAGCTAGTTATTCCGGACGCGTTGCGGTCATCAGCGTTAAAGCTTGCGCATGCTTCAAAAATTGCAGGGCATCCGGGGATCTTTAAAACGCACTTAAAAGCAAAGTCTCTATTTTATTTTCCAGGATTACTTTCTGAGGTAATCAATTTCGTGAAGTCGTGCCCTCGTTGCCAGAGGAGGAAAGGTACCCTTAAGGTACAAGCCCCACTTCAGGAATTTCCTGAAATTCGTGAACCGTTAGATCGTGTGGGGGCCGATCTGATTGATTTACACCACAGTCATTCAGGTAACAGATACGTGTTGGTGCTAGTTGACCATCTGTCTAGATACACTACACTAGTTGCATTACCTCAGAAGGATTCTCGTACGGTTGCAGATGCGTTCTTGCGTAGGTTCGTTACTGTATTCGGACCTCCTAAAGTTTTAGTCTCTGACCGGGGTCAAGAATTCAATGGGAATATATTTAGAGAAGTTTGTAAGATTTTAGAGACAACTTCGGCTTTTACAACGGCCTACCACCCACAAGCAAACGGAATGACGGAACGGACTAATCGTTCAGTCAAGGATATGCTTGCAATCCTTGCTGAACATGATGCAAACACCTGGGATGAACACCTACCCTATGTTCAGTTCGCCTTGAATACTGCCATCCACCAATCAATTAACACCCAACCACTTCATTTGTTTACTGGTAATTCATGCAATTTCCCTCAGGTCTGCTTAACAGACATAATGTTGCATACGGGGAGGACTATCCTTCAGAGGTCCTTGGTAAAATGAGAAATGCATGGAATATTGCAGCTGAAGCGTCCAAGAAGGCACGGACTCGGTATGCTCATTTTTATGACAAGAAAGTGCGCCCTCTTGAGTTGAAGGAAGGAAGCCTCGTATTGAGAGTGAATGAGGCTGCGCCCGCCAATCAGAGCAGGAAACTAGCTCCGAGGTGGCGAGGACCATATAGAGTAATTAAAAGGGCGGGGCCGGTTAATCTTGTTATAAAAGGAGTGTTCGAGGACCAGGTGGAAAGGACAATTCATGTAAATAAATTGAAACATTATCATGCTAGAGAGGAATTAGAACTGCCTTCAGCGGGTCTAGTTCCTGACTCAGCAGTGCTGACTCATGGCTTCACCGACGAGTCAGAAGATGAGGATGACCCTCTGTCATCGCTCATCAGTAGTCAGGTGCAGTCTCGCCACCCTATGGTGACGAGATCTCGCGCTATACAGTAAAGTAACTTCCTTGGTTAGTATAATTTAGTATTCATTAGATTTTCCTGTAAAGGCAATGAGATGTACTATGTCTATACTTGACTCAGGTAGCAACTTTTACCGTGCTCTGGGGTTCCACCTCCACCAAACCCAGAGTATATCTATGCTTCCGCTGTGTTGTGTCTGTCTGTTCCCAGGTCTGATTGGTACACCGACCCAGTTGTTCCAGCCACACGTGAACCCTTGTCTGTAAAGACCGAGGGGGGAGGCACGTTACACAAAGCCCTCCCCCCACCAGACCCAGTAACCCATACATCAGTTACTTTGGGGATGAGTGACTGTCCAAGAGTCACCCGGCCGACGCCTCACGTCACTAACGAGGTTGTCAGGGCCAGCGAGCTGTCCACATTATAGCAGTCACCGGAGGTGCCATACAACGCCGGGGTAGCTGTCTCGAGATCACCACTACCCACCTGCTGCGTCATCAAGACTGCAGCCATTCCAGCAGTGTTGGAGGAGAGGTCAAGAAATGGAAAGCACGTAGCAGTACTCAAGAATTTCGCCGGAAGATTAATGATTACGTCATCTGAAGTAACAAGAAAGCGGAAGTAAGGCGGTCACAGGTGGAAGGCACGGTTTCCCTACAGAGTACCGGGACTCGCCAATAGAAGGTCGCAAAATTGTCTCCTTTGGCCTAAAGTCGGCGGTACGAGGGTATACACAGTTGGTGTTTACGGCCTAGTAACCTGGTGACATCAAGAAACGCCTGAGATGACGTGAGCAATGATGGAAGACGAGATTCACCTGTTCTGCAAACAAGCAACCCGCCTCTACGACCTTCTGACACCACTCCTGCTAAGAGACACCGTTGGTACATCCAGTCCTGCTCTGCTGTGGTCATCTGCGACAAGTTTAACATCAAGACTACCGTGTGAACTGTGATTGATACGAAGGCGTGTGGACTGTCGAGAGCAAGATTAATGGCCGAAGTAACAGTATTCTACAGCTGTCACTTGGCACTCCGCTCTACTACACTCTGTCGTCATTCAGGAGTACCGGATGGGAGTACAAGAGGACCAGGTATTGATGTCTACACATGAGAAGAAGCAAGATCGACACCGTCATCGTCAGCGACTACATTCAGCATCCAGCAGCATCGATTTTTTTTTCGATTACTCAATATGAACAATTGATACAAACAACAAAGTTGGCTCTGAACATCTGTGTAAAGAACATCTGGACACTTTTGTTTAAATGTTGAAAAACAGATTTAGAATCAATACTTTATAAATGTTGAAAAACAGATTTAAAATAATTCTGGTATAATATATGAATTTTACTCTATAAATTGGTCAGTAATCAAAATCGAAGCCCCTGTGTAATTGTCTCAGCCCAGAACAAACGGTTATGGAAAATTATGTTGTGCTATTTTTTCAGAATGTTTGAACACAGGAGAGGCGGACCAATATAAACATTGACACTTCTAGTGAGTGAGAACACTTGGCTGTACAGTCAGCTGAAACCTGTGATATAGTATAGGAATTTTTTTTATATTTTTAGATACATGTAATAAACGTTAGGTGTGTTCCTTAACATGTCAAGGTTGACATTGATGGGGAGTGGTTAGTACACGGATGTGAACTTGATAGTTCCGTAGTACGCTCCCGGATGACTGAAAGTTCAGTCTGATGATATAACTTTAATGTTTGTTTGAGCACGGTGTGGCCGGCTCTAGAGGACACATGGACTTGGCTAGTGAAGAGCCAAGAGAGTTTAATAGCTAGTTTTTGATGGTAGAGTAGGGACATGTTATTTAGCTATGTCAGTAAGGATAGGATGTATGTTTCCTGATATTGGAGGATTGCTGTCAGTTGACAGCTGAGAAATTTATGAAATATGAACATGTTCATTATGATGTTGGACTATTATTTGTCAAATTTTATTAGTTAGGTTAGCTTTTGTTTGTGGCATGAGTTGAATTGTGGGTTTGGATACTAAACCTCGTGAATTTTAACAAATTAACAAGGTTTACTAAGTGCTTGTGCGGGGGGTTGTAACAAACTAGGCTGTTGTAAGAATTATTCCAGAAGGTTCCAGAAGTTCGAGTAGGGACCTGACCTCTCAACAACGCCCAGTCCCCTGGGAATTAGCAGGTCTGAGTCACAAATGGCGGGCATCTTTGTTCATAGCTGCGTATAATGAATCATCCTATAGTATTCAGTAATTTAGAGAAATTAGCCTTTATTCATTTTGTATTAAAATTGTATTGTATAATAGTACTGGTACAATATCAAGAGTATTCTAATTATTGAGTTTAAGTCACCATCAGTGACGTCACGAATCAGATCTAACTTTTAAGGCGGAGTGACCGGCGGTCATAGGTCAGTAGGGTTGACAGGTCTACTATTTCTCAAAGTTTTAATAACCATTTTTGTGATCGGGAACAGCTCTGCCGTTAGAGGCTTGTGTAATTTATTTCAGTAAAATAATTCAACCAGTCTGGATCAATTAAGTACAACAGAGGTTAATTGTTATAACTTAAACCTTGCTAGTAACTGGGTAGGACTTTGACTAGGCGGAAGGATACAATACTCTGTCTGGGGTAGTCCAGACAAGGAAAAATCAGTGTGATCTGCCGAGCAGCTGGGAGAGGTCAAAACATCTTACCTCTCCCCAAGACCAGCCCCAACACCGAGAGCTGGGAAACATAGAGGTATAGTTGCTATGGTTATGTATAGAAATAGTCTTCTCATTTGCCATTCAGGTCAAGTAGGGAGTGTTAAAGTGATAGGGAGTGAACACATTTAGATTTTGTTTTAGTTTTCTTTTAATAAATTAAATTTGTTATTAATTTGCATTTTATTGTTTCCATTTGGTTATGTGTATACTTGTCCTGGTCACGTGGTCCACACGAGGTAAAGTTGGATTGGGCGCCGATTCTAACATCGAATCGGAATTATCATTACCGTGTAATTTATTCCACACTCAAGGTCATCGTATATAGTGGGGATCAAGCCCCTAGGTTGATTAATTAGCGTGATCGATCCAGACCTCGATCATTGCTCTGTGTTACTGGTCTGGTGGTGGCAGCAGAGGCGACTCTAGGGTTTTGATCAGAGCTTAGGTCACGTCATACTGGGTGTAGAATCCTAAGTCGGTCAATCGTCTTAGGACCACGTGGCGTGGAGTTGGCTTTGGTAAAAGTTTTGGGGTCCCTTGGTAGAGAATAATAAGTAAGAATACGGGTAGAAGATAAGAAGTGAAGGAGAGGAACCCGAACCCGTGTTACAGGGTGATGATGGGCTCGAGGTGGTTTAAAGTGTTTGACCCCCATGCACAGATACTATAATTAAGATAACGATAGATTAGTGCATACTAGGTAGGTCTTTTCTATGTTTAGTGTTAGTTTGTTAGTTGACATCCATAAGGGGACTTTATTTCATTATTCACAACATTATTTAGTGTATGTGGGTTTGGGTCTGAATAGATGAGGGTAGTATCATCAGCAAACAATATAGGTTTAAGAATGTTTGAGACATTCGGCAGATCATTGATATATATAAGAGGAGAGGTTCCAAGATGCTGCCCTGTGGCACTTCAACGGTTATTGGTAGAGTGGGAGAAGTTATATCATTGATGACTACATCATTGGTAGTCATCAATGATATACGCACATACGACAACAGATCACTCGTGTTGTAATTTTATTCACGGCTGTTATGTGTGTCAATATGTTTGACATATAATATGTTCAAACATATGTTTGAACATATGAGGTTGGAGTAATCATGCACATTAGTGCGTGGGAAGTACGGGGCTGTACTTCCCGTAGGAGTAGTGTTAAAATTAACTGTAAATTACAGTCTCCGTGGTGTAGTGGTAAGACACTCGCCTGGCGTTCCGCGAGCGCTATGTCATGGGTTCGTATCCTGGCCGGGGAGGATTTACTGGGCGCAATTCCTTAACTGTAGCCTCTGTTTAACGCAACAGTAAAATGTGTACTTGGATGAAAAAACGATTCTTCGCGGCAGGGGATCGTATTCCAGGGACCTGCCCGAAACGCTACGCGTACTAGTGGCTGTACATGAATGTAACAACTCTTGTATATATAAAAAAAAAAAAAAAAAAAAAAATGCCGTTGTCACAAGTCACTCCAGGGTGTAGGTGGTCATTACTGGGGGCCCTGGAACTCAATTCTGCCACGGAAGAGGAATGGGAGCAGAGAGGGCCAATCTGGAGTCAAAGGAGCCAGGTCAGGGCCCAACAGCCTGGGTTATGGAGCCCCATCTCCCATCACCAGCAGACTCGGGATGGTTGGAGGGGGGGTTAATCGCCCACCTCACGGGGCCTGTGTAAATAGTTCGGTATCTATGCAGCATTAATTTCAAAAGCCTGCGAGTGAAGATATACCACCTATCAGGACACCTATGGGAGGCCAAGTGCTGGCAGGAAGGGGTGCGTCGTCCCCTGGAGTACTCCCACTTTTCAACAGTCGCATTGCCTCTTAACATTCTGACACTGGTGGGAAGCCTTCTCCCATGGCTGCATACCCAGCCATCCACCAAAGGGATGGCTGGGTATCCAGCAGGACACTCCATTGACCTGAACAAGCTCCCAATGGGTGTACTTTAGAGTGTAAAACGCCCAAAGAGGGGTAGAAGGGGCCAAGGTAATCTTCACCAGCCCAAGGAAGTCGTGCGTGGGCCCCGTCACCAAAACTCGTTTGAGTGTGGCAGGGTAATGTGGCACTTATCACATGGCACATGTCTAAGAATTATCACTCATTCAAGCAACAGCAGTCAAATGTTACTTGATAAAGATCCCACTGAGGTATAATACTCTAGTAAATAAAATTTAAGAATCCTAGATCAGGACTGTTCAAAGTGGTGTGCCACTAAATGGAGGACTGCATTTGGCGACTAGAGCACAAATATAATTATGGCTCACCAGTTTAGTTATGGCCAATACCCAGCCCAGCCAGAGTCATTTCTTCTCTTACTGGGGTAGTAAGGAAGGTAATGCAGATAGGACTAATGATCTGCATAGTCATACTTTAGAATTGTGTGTGGTAATTAGCATAAATGATCATCCAGGGACAATTAAGACATTAGGAGAACATTCAAGTCAAGAAATGTCTAGTGTTATCCAACAACCAAACTCTTCCACTCTCCATACTGTCCCTGTGTTATCCTTGCACATCAACGTAGACAATTTTGCAAAATTGAGGAATCTAGCACTTTAAAAGTCAAAATTCAAGTCAAAAAGACCAAAAACTATGGCCTCATTGTAACTTCGACGAATCACAAGAGACATCACTCCACAGTAATCATTTGGATGCCAGAATGGACCACCAGATGAATTGTGTGGGAACCAACGATGCTGCCCCCAATCACAAAAGGAAAACTCTTCAGTACAAGTTCCGACAGTGATGGCAATTGGCGTTCTGTGACCAAAGCCAACAGGAAGAACCACTCCATTCTGACGTATCGAGAACAGTCCTCTACAGATGAGCACGCCAGCTACTGATTAAATCTGCACTGCCAGTCTTCTAGGTACAGCATGATGTCTCCTCGTAAACAACAATGTACCCCAAGCTCCAGATCAAAGCAAAGCCAAACCTCAGAGGCAAATATATTCTAAGGTCTGAAGACTAGACAGCTGTAACCATTCTTAAAAATTACAGAAAATGAGACGAACTAAAACCAGAGGACAAAATAAGGAAAATCATTGTCCACCACAATTATAAGGGCGTCTGACGGCCGAGTGGACAAAGCTTCGTATTCGTAGTCCTGAGGTTCCGGGTTCGATCACCAGTACAGGTGGAGACAAATGGGCAATGTTTTTCACCCTGATGCCCCATACCCCTGTTACCTAGCAGTAAATAGGTACCTGGGAGTTTGACAGTTGCTATGGGCTGCTTCCTGGGAGGGGGGGGGGGTGTAACAAAAGGAAGCCTGGTCGAGGACCGGGCCGCGGTGACGCCAAGTCCCGAAATCCCAAGATAACCTCAAGATAACCACTATCCCTTGCACATAGCCCTAGCTCATATCGAAGCTGAATTATACGGTGTCAGCAGAAAGATGCCAGGAAAAAGCCACGAAGCAAGAAACCCAAGTCCTTCTCACAGTAAGAGGACGGATCCCAGAGAAACTATCTTGGCATTAGGGGCGTGATCCACCACAGGCCTTACATACCAAGAGCGCCTCGGATGCAAATTTGGACATCACAAGGATGGCTGGCAACGCCCAGTGAGGGGTGGAGTCTGCAACCAGCCCCAGGACACAAATATACCTGGATAACAAGGCAAACCAGCCCATCCAAGCCAAGTGCCCAAATTGCTCCAAGGAACACCACGCCTGGAACCTAAGATGCCCTGAACGTCTTAAAAAGATTCAAACGTCTCTCCCCCCCCCCCACACACACACACACACTCTCTCGCTCTCTCTCTCTCTTGACAAGGGACAGAATGGCAGGAGGCCGCAACAGGGACACGGGAAGCAGCCAGGGAGATCAAACAAAGGAATTGCTAATTCCTTTGTTTGATCTCTCTCTTGACAAGGGCAAAATGGCAGGTGGACGCAACAGGGACACAGGGAACAGCCAGAGTGACCAAACGAAGGACATGTTAACCCAAGTTCTGGAGGAATTCAGGAGGGAGATGAATGAAATGAGGATTACAATTAACAATCTGCAAAGTGAGCTAGCATCAGCAAGGGAGGAGATCAAATCTCTCAGAGAAAAATAAAGAGACCGAGCATCAGATAACCATCCAAAGGGAAGGTGGGAATGTTACATTGGAAGGAAATGCCTCTGTACCTGATACATTTGCGGATATACTGAAAAAGAGCTCAGAAGCAATGGCCACAGTGAGGGAGGTAGCGATGCAGGCAGCTACATCACAGGAAGCAGCAAGGTGCACCACTCAACTGCTGGAGAGAAAAAGATCAGTGGTAGTTGTAGGCATCAAAGAACAGGAAGGATCCAACAGGCAAGAATGGAATGGCAAGGATAGAGAGGCAGTACATGGGCTACTGAAAGGGTTACAGATGGAAGGGGCAGTACATAACATTGAGAAGGTTTTCAGGTTGGGCTGGTACAACAAGGACAGAAACCGACTTGTAAAGGTAGTGTTTACAAACGAAACCACGAAGGAGGACATTCTTGAAAGGAAGAGTCTTCTGCAGCATGTGGAGGGATACAAGAAAGTATTCCTCCAGAGGGACAGGACAAAGGAGAGAGCCAGGGCAGCAGAGGCAAGGAGGAAGCGCATGGAGAGGAGCAAACCAGGAAATCACAGCCCTCAACACAACAGTCCCAGAGACAAGAGGAGAACCCAAAACCAGCATCCCAGCAAATCAGAGGGGGGGGGGGGGGCGGCCACACCACACCCCCTCTGCATAGAAACCCTCCCTTCCCCTCACCCTACCTGCCCCCACCCAACCCTAACCCCCCCACCCCATTCTGACCCTAACACCCCTTCCCCATTCCCATCATGTCCCCCCTCCCCCTTCATCCCATACCCTCCCTATCCCTCCTCCCCCCTCACCCCGTATTCTCCATGTCCCCCTACTTCCTTAACCCACACCCTACCTGTCCCCCCCCTTCCCTTAAACCCCCACCCCCCACCCCAAAATCCTCTGAGACCCTGCAAACCACCTCACAGATCCTCTCACCCACGGAACAGCTTCCCACACCAGCAGAATGCTTGCCAAGAAAGGGACATGAAAATGAATAGAAGAAAGTGAGCTTCAAGACGATGTACACTAACATAGATGGGATTTCAAATAAAACAAGTGAACTTTGAGAATGGGCACTAGAAGAAAACCCAGACATAATAGCACTCACAGAAACAAAGTTAACGAAAATCATAACAAACACAGTGTTTCCACAGGGCTACTATGTAGTGAGGAAAGAGAGAAGGGAGAGGAGGAGGTGGTGTAGCTCTGCTACTAAGAGAAGGTTGGAGTTTCGAAGAGATGGTAATTCAGAACTGTGAAGGTTTCAGTGACTACATTTCAGGCACCATAGCAACTGGAGGACAGAAAATTATAATAGTCATATATAACCCCCCGCCGAATGACAGAAGAACCAGACAGGAAAATGATAGAAACAACTTGGCCACCATCTATATAATAGAGAGAGCAGCTTCTGTGGCTAGCAGGAACGGATCTAGACTTCTAATCATGGGAGACTTCAACCATGGGAAGATAGATTGGGGGAACAGAGACCCACATGGAGGCCAGACATATGGAGAGCTAAGCTGCTGGATGTGGCAACAAGAAACTTTCTAAGTCAACACGTCAAGGGATCGACAAGAATGAGAGGAGGGGATGAACCAGCCTTGCTCGATCCGATATTTACCCTAAATGAGTCGGATATAAGGAAAGTTGGAAGCCCCCTTGGGAATGAGTGATCATAGTGTATTGAGCTTTGAGTACCTGGTTGAGCTGGGAATTATCACCCCCAAAAAAGAACTGGGAACCAAAGGGCTAGCGTACCGAAAGGGAAACTATGAGGAAATGAATAAATTCCTATGGGATATACATTGGGACACAGAACTCTGAACCAAGTCCGTAGAAGACATGGACTATGTCACCCAAAAATGTCAGGAGGCTGTAAGCAGGTTTGTCCCAGCCCGACAGGAAAAAACAGAAGCAAAGGAAGAATCCGCGGTTTAATAGGGAATGCGTGAAAGCAAAGGAGCTGAACAAAAGGGCATGGAGGAACTTCCGTAATAACAGAACACCAGAAAGTAGAGTGAGATACCAGAGAACCAGGAACGAGTATGTCAGTGTGAGAAGACAGCTGAGAAAAGGTATAAAAATAATATAGCTAATAAAGCCAAGACCGAACCCAAGCTACTACACAGTCACATCAGGAGGAAGACAACAGTGAAGGAACAGGTGATGAAACTTAGGGTGGGCGAGGACAGGTACACAGAGAATGACAAAGAGGTGTGTGAAGAACTCAACAAAAGGTTCCAGGAGGTCTTTAC
>NC_091158.1:51979172-52069172 GCF_040958095.1 Procambarus clarkii | reverse complement strand
GGATCCGCATCAGAAGCGGAAGTACTGGCAACCAGGAGGCAGAAAGCAGCCAGTACTCAACTTGCAGATGTACTGGCAGTGCAGACCGGAAGAAAGATGGCACAGAATCTTTACAGCATTTGCAGAAGTTTGACACTAATAACCATTACACACTAGACGAGCACAATTGAACTAATACAAACTCCAAGAATACATCCCCGAGATACTACAAAATAACCTATAAAATAATTAGGAACCTCTGCCCAGAGGGAGACGCTGCACACTTTACGTTAATTAATCGAGCCTGGACTTCTAAAACTAAATCTAGAGCTTTTAATAGAGCAAACGGTACCGATCCCAAAACCCAAAGATTCAGCAAAACCCAGGCCCATTTCTCCAAAGCTGAGCAGCAAAGACAGGCAACAGAATGACACTCAACAGACTTTAGTGGAAAATACCTAAACTGCACCATGGTATGTAAGACTATAGACGAGAGGTTGGCTCGGTGGACTGTATTACAACTGTTACCTCACTTTAACGACAGATCAGGAGGGCCGATATTCCTGGACCACGAGAAAGCCTTTGAATTTGCTATTCTCTGCTGCCTTATTTATGAAGAGGTCCAAGTTAACCTGTTCTCCTGGACTAAAAGCTGTCTCAGAAGCAAGAGACACTTCATGGCACAGTTTCTCAATAATAAATAATAATAATAATAATAATAATAATAATAATAATAATAATAATAATAATAATAATAATAATAATAATAATAATAAAAAGGGACATGAAAATGATACACCGCAAGGCGGCATTTTTAGCCCCCCCTTCCTCTTCAATTGTTTAATGGAAAGAACAGAGGTTAAAACTCCCACAACACCGCAGGCTGCCAAACTATGCAGACTGCTGTCATCATCAGAAAAGGAGGGGATGAGGCGTGCGTTGCACCCAAATGCTTAGACTGCATCACTGAAGAGGCAAAGCAGATTGGTATCAAACTCAACCCCACAAAGACAAAAGCCATGTCCATAATAAAAGCGAAGCCCAACGTGTAGCTCATAGTACAGGGTCAAGCAATTGAATGTGTGATCACTTAGTATATAGGAATAATCATGGACATAAGAATTTTAATGCCGAGGTCACTTTAGAGAACAGCGGCTCAGACAGCAATCTTCAGGTCACTAACCTCCCTCTCTGGAGGAGCCAATCTGCAAGTCCTTCGCACATACGATGTACAGGCAGTCAGACCAGTAATCCACTATGCCGTACCTTCACTCAAGTATCACACCAATAATTGAAAAAGCTTGAAATTGCTCCAAACAATGCTACGAGAACTGCCCTGGGAGCCCGTATGTGGACTAAACTTTAAACTACACTGGAAACGGGTTTGCCCTCTCTTCAAGAACGAATATCAAAGAACAGCTACGTTTATCAGCAAGATAATTATTTTCCCCTGATCCAGTCCCAGTACGGCAGGCCTTTGTGGTTGGACTTTGCCAAAACGGAAACTCTTGGCCTGCCAGAATGGGAAATTTCCTAAACATAATTAAAAAGCATGATTTTTGATAGCGTGATCAGTCACACCCAAGTTACACTTGTTCCCCGCCATGGGAGGAGCCTACCTCCAAAATAGTAATAAAAGGTCTTCCGATTAAAAAGGAAACCTACAATCCCACAATCCTAAAGCGCATCATAGAGAAGCAAATGTGCAGCATTCCAGTAGCAGGAGCCACCCACAACTTCACAGACGGATCGGTTTACACAATATGAGTGCTGGCGCTGCTCTTTGCACGGACAGTAAACAGGCATATTGAAAATCATAAGGACCAGCATCAACCCAATCCGAGCCGTTTGACGAACAGGCATTCGCACATGCGATTGTGTAATGGCATTTCGAGTTTCGTGCAGACTCGAAAGCTGCACTTCAAATATTAGGAAAAAAGCAGTGGAAAGATACGTGGAAATAATTACCAACATTTTGTATCCGAGCAGTCACTAAAGGCAAAAGACTCAACATCACCCTAAACTGGATCCCGTCCCATGTGGGAATCCCCTTAAATGAGAAAGCTGATGAAATTGCTAAATTGGCAACACGTCATCCATTGATATAATCCAACCCAGCCTACAGTACATGAAAGACTATCACCAAAAAGCTCATCTCAACAAAGCTTATCTACACCAGAGTAGCAGAATGTTCGCCCTCTGTAATATGTTATCTTCAGAACAACAAGTTAAAAAAATTAAATATCCAAAAGGAATCCACAGGTAAATAGCAGTTCGGTTATGTAGATTACGTCTAGGTTACAGATGCAACTTGGAGATTGGTTAACCCCGACAGAGTGCACCGTCTGCCAAACAATCACAAGTGTCACTTTTTCGCCGCCATCTTGAATGTGAAGCAACCAACGACCTTAGAGGAGCTTTAAGAGTACTCGAATCTTTCCGTAACCACACTGATGCCATCAACACTGCCACTCTTATGGTAAAAAAAAGGCATCCAGCAGCTGGACACCCTCAAATACTGTCAACCCCGCGATAGCAGCCCGACGATTAAATTTTACCACTTACGAGCTATTCATGCCCGTGCCACCTTTTTGGTGGCTTAATCTTCATCAATCAATCGGTAGAGTTGCGAATGTACTCCCAACACCTGTTGTACCCGATGACCTTTCTGCTGCCACAACTGCTACCATACCCTCCGCCCTGGTCGCAAGTCTCACTGCCTTCACTTCCACTCTACAGACTACCACCAGATCGACCACGAAAACTATAACAGACTAGAACCACCCAAGGCCCGGGTGGCACAAACAGTATTTCCTTCTCCAGTTCCCAACACTCCTACCATCACTATCTCGGTGGGTACCGCGGCACGTCTGCTGGCAGTAATGCCAGCAGACGTGCCGTTTACAAATTCTAACAGCACCACCAATGCTCCTGAAATAGCTTCTACCACTAATGCACGACACCCGAGCCTACCTCAGGCTGCGGGATTAAAGACACCAACTACGTATGTTACAGACTCTTCAGACCAGAAAATTTTAGTAGGAGTCTTTCGCCACACCACAAATATCACACCTACTTGATACAAGATGACCTCGAAGAGGTCACCTCACCAAACTTCAACGACAGCACTGATCAGCCAAAGTCTCAGGCAAGCAGAAAACTGAAAACCTGGAGGGCTATACTAACCCACCAGCTCCATAATTGGTACCGCTAGCCCTTCGGGGCTGAAATTCACAATGAAAACCCAAATACATCCCCCAGATCTTTAGTATCAGTTACTGATCCAGATAATGGATCTGGAAGAGGTTATACTTAGGGTCTCCATAGCCCATTCTACTTTGAACTTTTCCTTTAAGTAGCCGACTCTTAACAATAACAAAATACTGTTACTTATCCGATCGACACGGATGAGCACGAACCGCCCAGTGAAAAGTAGAGTGACTAGATAGCCAGAAAACACTGCCCATTATAAAAGTCTCACTTTCCAACCTCCTTCCAATCCTAGAACAAAAGGGGAAAGTATCCTAAAGTGTACAGGTTACGGCAGTGAGCGAGACAAGCTGGGTGTGTGCAAGCCTGCACGTCTTGTACCCACCGTTTTATAGAGCAATAAAAACCACTGGCTCTCGGCCGAGCAGAGTTATTGGAAAAACTAAACTAGTCAATAGGTAAACCCCAAGTGGCGGCAGCTCAAGGAGGGAGAGGAAAGGGTCTATACATGTCCACTACACATGGCTCCCAAGTTTAAAATTTGATCCAATTATTAAAGAAAACAGTCTTGTCAATATTTAGATCGAGACTTAAAAAAAATTCAAATGAAGGAATAGAAATGGCAGGATTAGAGAACATTTTACCAATATTTATCTTAAGTAGCTGTATTTTAACTAATACTTAACCGTTTGATTACAAACCGTACGACTCTTGCTTCATGAAGCAGTGATTGCAAATCCAACCATTTTATTCCCATAAAACCATTAGAGAACAGTAACCATCTCGGACCTTTTTGGTTTGAAGAAGGCTAGGCGGAAGGAGGGTGCTGGGCAGGTGGGTCTTCATCACTCTCGGAGCAGGTAGAGCCTCGCTAATCTGCAGAAACACTCCGTCTTCTACCTTCTTGTCTGGACACATTTGACGAAACATTTCTGTGAACTGCTGAGGATTCTCAACAGTGCTTCCGATGGTCTTGCTGTCAAGCATCATGTCAAAACTGGAAATTATTTGTTGTTGTTGTTGTTGTTATTATTACTACACCTACCCAGAGCTGAAATACTTAAATTTAATCGCTTTAGAATAAATACATTTGAGTTTATTCTTAAATCACCAATTATGCCATAAGTTCTAGCAATACATTTCTTTATATAAACCCATCCAGAAGCACAAATACAGGATCCTTCATATATTGCAACCGATATATGAATGGTTCTTTGCTAATCTCACATGTTGCACCCGACAGTTAACACAAGACTTCACATGTTCAAGCACACATTAACATCACGTCCACAAACGTGTGGTAATCATGAGGTAATAAAGAAATTTAAACCAAACACTTATTGTCACAAAACTATCATAAAACAATATTATGCTTCACGCTACAAATTTTATATGACCTATACCCAGAGCCTGTATTCTGTCACAGGATATCAGTCCCTAACTACTTACTGTGTCCAACCTAATCTCTGGTTAAAGAGTTACAAAAACCATGTTCACCATAGTACAAAGATTGACGTTCTAAGCAATTAGGTAGAACTTTGTACTATTGTCCGGAAGCATTTAAAAACGTATTCCAATGCCTAGTATAACATTTACTTTATTAAACCTCCGATTGCACGTAATAGACCTAGGAAAGGTTAGGTTATTTTGTCTTTGCAACTACAGTGGAAAAGTTAATTTATCGAAAATCAATAGTATTGATCCCTACTTTTCTAATTAGGTTGTACATCTGCACGTACTATTGTCATCCTTCGTCCCAATACAGGGGGACGGGTTTAATTGTCAGAGGTCCCATTTCCTGAAAACAACAATGTTGTGTGCGAGTGAACAATTAATTTAGGACAGTTTGGCATCAATGCTAAACTGCATTATCCAACACTGACAAAGAGAACCAATCACCAGAGTCAGACATGATAATTTTGCTTACACACAAGACCAAGTGTTAAATATTTACCCAAGACATCCGAAGCGATTGCTTCACATGCATGACCTATTTTATGTAACTACAGTGTTGAGCCAAAGTATTTGGGCCAATCATGAAGATTGGTCCAAATACCAATTTGGTAAATATACCAAAAATTGAAGTCATTAAAGCCTTCATGAAAGGTTTTAGTGACTTCATAAATGCATTTAACCGTAAAGCCAGGGTAAGCATCCCAACCAGTATTAATATAGCAAGAAATTTATGACATTTATTTCCTGCAACCACTAGTATTTAGTCTGCCAGCCCCCCCCCCCCCTTCCCCCTCGTGTCCACGGAACATATATAAAAGGTGGCATCTCCCCTCGCCCAGCACCGCCTCAAACACTCTTAATGACCAATTTACAATTCCCATCCCTCTTTTTGCAACTAATAAATCAAGCTGGGGCGAGGCTTTATTACAGACAAGTACAAACTCTCACAAAAATGTATCTTGACCTTTCTAGGGAGCCGGTCGGCCGAGCGGACAGCACGCTGGACTTGTGATCCTGTGGTCCTGGGTGCGATCCCAGGCGCCGGCGAGAAACAATGGGCAGAGTTTTGTTCACCCTATGCCCCTGTTACCTAGCAGTAAAATAGGTACCTGGGTGTTAGTCAGCTGTCACGGGCTGCTTCCTGGGGTTGGAGGCCTGGTCGAGGACCGGGCCGCGGGGACACTAAAAAGCTCCTAAATCATCTCAAGATGACCTTCCCAAGTGCTATATAGTCTTAATGGATTTGCGCTTTCCCCAGATAATGCCCCCCCCCCAAAAAAAAAAAAAAACATTGTTTGCCAGCACTAATCTGAACAGTAAGTAAGTAATTATCAAAAGAAGGCACCAAACCGGGAAGGCTATGTAGCACCATCAAATACGCAAAATAATCAGAGGGCACTAAATATCACCAAGGATGCCAATACGAGAACAAAAACGCATAAGGCGAATGATATCAAAAGTATCCGAGTCACCAAGAATTCTATCGAGGGACAGGTGACCGCGAGGGGCGGTCGGAAAGCAAGACACACGCTCGTCCTGGAAGTCAGGACATTCAAGAAGGACATGCACGACCGTAAGAGGGACAATGCAACTAGGACAATAAGGAGCAGGGCGGCGCTCCATCAAGTGACCATGGGTTAAGCGAGTATGGCCAATACGCAACCTCGCCAGAGCTGTTTCCCACCGCCGGTTACGGTGGAAGGAGGACGGCCACGAGGAAACACAACATTTAAGAGTACGTAGCTTGTTACCAGTAACAGACAACCAAGAAGCCTGCCAACGGGTAAGAACTGAGGAATGGATAACCGGGTAAAAGTCGGAATACGGAATGCCTTTACGAGAGATGGGACAAGAGCGGACAGCTTCCTTAGCGGCAGCATCCGCACGCTCATTTAAAGACACACCAATATGGCTGGGAACCCAACAAAACTCAACCGACTTAAATTTACTGTGAACGAGAAACAGCCAATGCTGGATCTCGACAACTACTGGATGAACCGGATTAAAGGACCCGAGAGCCATGAGGGCACTACGAGAGTCAACAACAACCACAAAGGAAGACTGACAACGAGAAAGCAGGAGACGAAGAGCATAGAGAATAGCATAAAGTTCTGCTGTAAAGATGCTAGTCTCCGGAGGCAAGCGACACATATAAGTGCGATCAGGAAAAACAACAGAGTAGCCAACACCGTCCGCTGACTTAGACCCATCGGTGAAGACAGAAACGGAGCGGGAGTGAGAAGAAAAGTGCTCGAGGAAAAGGCGTTTTAGAACCGTAGGAGGGGTAAAAGCTTTAGTGATACGGGTCAAGGAAGTACAAAACCGCGGAAGAGGGACCCTCCACGGGGGCCTCGTGTTGTTCCAGAAGGAACAACACGAGGAGAAACATCAGAAATACGAACGGAGAGAGAATCCTGTAGGCGAGATAACCGGACAGAAAGAGGGAGGTGGTGAAGAGGAACAGGAACCGCAGGAGGGGTAAAAGTTAAAGCACGACAGAGGCGAGAGGAAGGATGTTGCAAGGACCGCGCAAGATAGCGAAGACAGTAGCGATCACGGCGGTCCTGGAGAGACAGGAAGCCAGTGTCAACATACAAGCTAAGGATGGGAGTCGAACGAAAGGCACCAGAACTGAGGCGCAACCCAGTATGGTGCAAAGCATCAAGACGGCGAAGAGTAGAAGGAGAAGCAGACGAGTAAGCAGGGCAACCATAATCGAGCTTAGACAGGACGAGAGAGGAATGTAAAGCAAGGAGAGTGCGCCTATCTGCCCCCCAAGAAGTATGGGACAAGACCCGAAGGAGGGTAAGGGCCTTAGAGCACTCAACACGGAGGTAAGAGATATGGGGAGACCAAGACAAACGAGTGTCAAGGAATAACCCCAAAAGCTTCGCGGAATCTTTGTATTCAAGGGGATGACCATAAAGCGACAAAGAGGGACGAAGAACAACCCGTTTCCGCGTAAAAGTCATGGCACAAGTCTTAGAAGTAGAGAACTTGAAGCCATGACCTGTGGCCCAAGACGACACGGCATCAATTGCAAGTTGAAGCCGGCGTTGAAGGAGAGGCGAATCATCACCCTGACAACAAAGGGTAAGATCATCGACATAGAGAGCGGAGAAGACACCAGAAGGAAGAGAGGAAAGAAGACCATTGAGGGCAACAAGAAAAAGAGTAGTGCTCAGAACACTACCCTGGGGCACACCTTCGTATTGCTGAAAAGAGGGAGAGAGAGCGGTACCAAGGCGCACCCGAAAGGAACGACGAGAGAGGAAGCTGCGGAGAAAGAGAGGGAGATGACCACGAAGGCCAAAAGAATGAAGTTGAGATAGGATATGATAACGCCAAGTGGTGTCGTAAGCCTTTTCTAGGTCAAAAAGGACGGCAACAACGGAGGTCTTCGCAGCAAAAGCAGTACGAATATAGACCTCCAAGTTCACCAGGACATCTGTCGTGCTGCGGCACTTGCGGAAACCAAATTGAGAAGGGGAGAGGAGGTGATGGTGTTCCAGGAACCACATCAGACGAACGTTAACCATACGTTCAAAGAGTTTGCAGACACAACTTGTGAGAGCAATAGGGCGAAAGTCCTTAGGGGAAGTACCCAGAGACCCCGGTTTGCGAACAGGGAGGACAACGGCATCGAGCCAGTCCTCAGGGACTGACGACGACTCCCAGATCCGATTATACAGACTCAGTAAATACTGAGACGTGCTCGGAGGGAGATGGCGAAGCATCTCATAATGAATACCATCGGAGCCCGCCGCCGTAGAACCGCAGAGGGCCAGGGCAGAACGAAGTTCAGAGAGAGAGAAGGGATCATTATAGGGAAGCTGAAGATGAGTGCAGAAATCTAAAGGACGAGACTCAAGGACAGGTTTACGAAGAAGGAAAGATTGGGGAAGATGAAGACCAGAGCTAACAGAAGAAAAATGGGAACCCAGTTCGGAAGCGACCTGCAACGGGTCCGCCACAAGAGTATCATGGAGGTGAAGGACCGATGAAACATCGGGAACGAACTTACCCGCTATCTTGCGGATACGCTTCCAGATCTGGGCCAGAGGGGTCTCGGACGTAATTGTTGAGACATAAGATGCCCAACATTCACGTTTAGCCGTACGGATGGCCCTACGGGCCACCGCACTCGCTTTCCGAAATAAAAGAAAATAATCGGTCGTCTGCCTACGGCGGTGCCTCTTCCAGGCTGCACGCTTACAGCGGACAGCCCGAGCACAGTCCGCATTCCACCAGGGAACGCACTTCCGTGGACCCCGAGAGGAAGAGCGAGGAATAGAGCGGAGGGCAGCGTTGAAGACAGTGTCATGAAAAAGGAGGAGAGCGCGAGAGAGAGGCAGAAGGGAGAGGTCAGGGAGAGCAGCACTCCCTGACCTCCCTGACAGGTAAATAGGGTCCCGTCTGCCTTAGCAAACTGCCACCTAGGGAAAGAGAGGGAAGGGCGAAAAGAGAAAAAGGAAACAAGGATGGGGAAATGATCACTTCCATGGAGGTCATCAAGAACCTGCCACGTGAAAGCTAAGTAAAGAGAAGAAGAGCAGAGAGAAAGATCAAGACAAGAAAGGGTGCGAGTCCGAGAGTCCAAATGAGTGGGCTCACCAGAATTCAGAAGAGACAGGGAAGAAGAGAGGAGAAACGGCTCAAGGAGGCGACCCCGGGTATTCGTCAGAACGTCACCCCAAAGAGAATGACGACAATTGAAGTCACCCAGCAGGAGCACAGGCTCCGGCAAGGAGTCCAGGAGGTGTTTCAAATCAGGAAGAGAGAGCGGGACACTCGGGGGGAGATAAATGGAACAAACTGTGTACCATTTCCCCACAAAGATACGAGCAGCAGAACAATGGAGAGGCGAAGGAAAAAGTAAAGGAACAAAGGGAACATCAGCCCGAATCAAAAGAGCAGAAGAATTAGAAGCCCCAGCAATGGCTGGGGGGGGGAGAGAAAGGAATAGCCACGAAAACGACCAGGACGAGCACCAAGCATTGGCTCCTGGAGACAGACACAAAGGGGCGAAAACCGCGAAATCAGAAGTTGGAGTTCGAGGAAATTGGCGTAATAACCTCGAACGTTCCATTGAAGAATGGACAACGACGAGAAGAGAAAGGACAAAAACAGAGAACAAGGAAGAAACAAAGGCGAAAGAGCAACAGAGCACGTTAAAGAATATCAGGGTCGGGATCAGGGTCAGCAAAGTTAGGGTTAGGGGGCATGGGTAAACTGAGCAAAGACGGAGGGAAGGAAACGGGAGAACAGAGCAGAGGTGGGCGGGCAGGGTCTGGAGGAGGAGGAGGAAGAGGAGGAGACAACGGAGAGGAGCCGTCAAGGACAGCAGCAGGAGGAGGGGGAGTAGAAAGAGGGGAGCGCACCCCAGCAAGAGCAGCAACCGAAAGGGAAGCAGGGGCCAAAGAAACCTCCATAGCAGGAACAGGGGGCGCAAGCACTGAAACGGGAGGGGAAGGAGCAACAGAGCCAGAAGGAGGAGCTGAGGAAGAAAGCGAAGCCTTCTTACCCGCCGGGGAAGAGGAAGGAGAGGAGCCAGGCTTACGCTTCTGACTTAAAGAGACCGGTGTCCCAGCAACTACGTACCGGGCAACGGATTCCAGTGTCTCAACAGGAGAAGCCGAACGAGAGCACACACGACGACCGTTAGGAGAGCGATGGACATCCGCCCGCACCGACAGGCGGTGGGGAGAGCCAATAGATAGAGGAAGAGGATGGGAAGGAGGATCGGAGGGGGACGAGGAAGAAGACACAGAAGACACGACAGACCGGGTAGAAGGAAGGGGAACCCCAGACAGAGGACCAGGAGGAGGATCCTTCGGGAGAGAACCCAAAGGAACAGAGGAGGGGGCAGTGGGCGCATCAGGGTCCAAGGCCCGGAAACGGTTGTGAGTCTGAGGAAGGCGGGAAGGACGAGGAGAGGAAGAGCGCAACACGCGAGCATAAGAGATATTAGCATAAGGCGGGAGCCGGCGAACCTGGCGCCTCGCCTCAGGAAAAGATAAACGCTCTCGGTGCTTCAGGTTGAGGACGGCTGCCTCAAGCTTGTAATGGACACACGCACGGGAGAAGGTAGGATGGGCCTCACCGTAGTTGAGGCAACGAGCCTGGGGAGAAGTGCACTCCGACTTAGAGTGACCTTCGCCACCACACAAAGGACAGAGAGAGACAGTCCCAGAGCAGCGGAGGGCACCATGCCCAAACCACCAGCACTTGTTGCAGAGCCGAGGAGAAGGAATGTACTCCTGGACAGAGCACCTGGCACCAGCAAGAATGACAGAGGGTGGAAGGGTCCTACCATCAAAGGTAATCTTCACAACCCGGAGGGGTTGACGGCGACTACCACAGGGGGACGAGTAAACGTGTCCACCTGGAGAATAGAATGGCCCTGGGCAGCGAGGATATGGCGAATATCGTCGTGGCAGTCGCGCAGGTCCCGAACACCGGTTGCAACATGGGGCGGGAGCAAAAGAGTGCCAACACTGGCATTCAATTGAGCGTTCTTCGAGACCCGAACGGGGGTCTCGCCAAGGCAGGATAAGGCAGCCAAGCGGGAAGCTGCATCCTGAGAAGGAGCAGCAACGACACGTGTACCGAGACGAGTGGGGTTAAAAGTAATGGAGGCATCCACGGAATCAATGAGATGTCGATGAAGGGAGAAATCGTCAGGAGGCGCAGAATCAAGAGGGAGGAGATCAAAATATTTGGCCCACGAAGCGGGACCAAACAAGGCTTGATAGGTAGCAGAACTGGAAGGAATCGAGCGAGGGCGGCCGTGACGAGGACGGCGGTTAGAACCCCCAGAGAGAGAGGGGTTAAAAGGCGCAGTAGTTACAACTAGAGAAGGAGCCGCGCCAGGGGACGAGGTAGTCACCACTGGGGGCTTGGGGCTCGACCCAACCACAGAGGAGGGAGGGGAGCCAGGGGAAGGAGTCAGAGAGGCCAAAGGAGGAGCAAGGTCGGGGCCCAATGCAGCGGAGGCTACAGAGCCCGGTCTGCCAATACGGACCGACTCGGGGGCTTGGTCGCCCACCCCACGAGCCTGAAAAGGTAAGCCAGAAGCAGCCGAAACAGGGGTTATCATCTTGACGAAATTAAGAATTCACTCACGAATGTGCCCCCACACCCACCATGGAGCCACAATTAGAGGCAGGACACCCAACAAGAAGCCATCGCCGATCTTGTCGGGGCCTCCTAGGGGTGCGCCGTGAGTATACGCCCCACAAACGCCACCTTAAGAAACTGACAGTCCGTCGAGATCGGGTTCAGTGACGAAGTGGGGATTGACAATAAAAGGTTCCCCTCGCTCTCGACGTCGGGTACTGCAGTTCTACGGGTGCATGAGTATGCCTCCTCAAGCACCCGGGCATCAAAATAGAAGAAGACCATGGAAGAACCAGAACGAGCAAAAGGTCGGCAGGAAACGGCAAGCAGATAGGAGAAGAGGGGGGAGAAAAACGAAACAGAAGGAAAAGGAAAAGGTGCCCAGCAGAATTGGAGAGGACGGCAGCAGGAGCACAAGGCTAGAAAAGGACAGAGGACTGTCCGAAGGAGCATCACACTCCAGCAGCCGCCCACGAAGCCCCCACACGGCGACAACGAGCTGAGCGGGGAGGGGGATTAATCTGAACAACCCATCTTTTGTATTCTACCAACGTAAAGTACAAACACAGGAAATGCTAAAAGGAATAATACTTCACACAGTCTGATTAACAAATCTTATCTCAAGCAGCCAAAATTGTCACATCATTTTATCCACATCCGGTGCAGTGTTAAGCAGGAGTAACCGTTTTATGAAATGTCATCAAAAAAAAAAAAAAAAAAAAAAAAAAAAAAAAAAAAAAAGTCTGTGCAAAATTTTTATTTTCTGCCAAGATAAAATGGTTAAGAATATTTATGAACACTATTTTAAAGAACTTTTGTAAGATCTTCGCTAATATTACATGGTCTTCAAAATTAAAGGGAACTATTCTAAGGTACGTCTGCAAATTAGCGAATTTACTGCAGCTTGCTGAACTACCATTCCGAAAAAGTCTTCCATAAATGCGATCTAAACCGGGGCTCATTTAGAACTAAGCAGCTAAACACTAATTAAATCTTTTAACCACACCTACCGATTTATTAGGAGCAATCAGACTATACAGTAATTATAACCCTCGTCCCGGGCGTTACCAAGACAATCACACTGATAAACCAAGAATGTGTCCTACTCTATATGCGGTGCTCTGATGAAGATGGGCAGGTTGCCCCTCTGGTTCAGGTCGGGGTTGTGAAGCATCGTCCACACCAACTCCAACATCCAGGTCGTCCCAGACCTGGGCATTCCCATCACAAGTACGTCACCTTCAGTGAACTGAAGAGAACAACATTATTGTAGTATACATTATAGAGAACATACAAGTGTATACATTTGACACCCACATATATATCAGGGGAGAGTGATCTGGGCACCGTTCACCCACCACCCTCCCGACCAAGTACATTACCCATATTCAAGTGTCATCAAAGTAACAATAAAGACATTACACCTTGTAGTTGTAGATGGCGTCAGCATATTTGGTGAAGAGCGTCGGGTAGAGCCAGCCTCCGGGCCTGAGGCGGACCATACCTTTGTTGTAGAGCGTCTGTTCCTGCTCCATCCTGGCCAGCCACTCCTCGCTCATGTCCTCCACCTCGTGACCACTAGCCAGCTTCGTATTCATCTTCCTGGGTACAACTACACGGGTCGTTATGGCAGTCAAGTCATGAAAATACCTGGTCTATGTCAGGCATTACAGTGATAGGTAAAGTGTCAGTACTTTAATAAACATGTTTACAATTTGATGGCGAGGATGATTATTTGTGGATGTGTGACATGGCCCCATGTCAGGGCTGTGTCGGCCGATGACCTGTTATGTGACGCCAGGGATGGCGGGTGGGGATATGAACAATATTAGTTGGTAAGGGTATTAGGTGAAGAATGTTATGAAAGATGGGTAGACTATGTGGGTCGGGGGAGGTGTCGAAGCTTAACCAGTTCCTGCACTTCTATTCAAATTACATAAATCAACAATACAACTACTCAAAAACTACAATTAAAGTAGTTATTTCAAAAAGAAAAATTAATGTTCTTAAAATAGGGAATGGAGCGTAACTAGCGCCACCAGTCATCGCTCATTGGGTGGGGATGTTTGGGCAGATAGAAATCTAACATTCACCAGTCCTACCACACCACATACTGAACTATGCAACACCTGCCTCTGCAAGAATCGGGAGCACAGTATAATCTGTAAATAATGCCGTGCAAGTTAATACTGGAATCTTGCAAACTTAATTTAGATCCGATAGATATACAAATACCACACTTGTCATTAGGTGTATATGTAACTTTACTAAGCGTGCCAAAACCTGACGGGAAAAACTTCGCCTACTTACAACTACACAGTCGTTATATTACCTTCACAACACTAAGTTCACCTACAATGACAAGCCGACCGACTAAGAACGAGCTGGTATATATTTTAAACACACACAAGTCGCATTATCAAGAACTGGCCTAATGGTCAGCGATAAATCCAGACATCAATGTATATTTAAATAGTACAAACTCCCTGCCATTGGCGGGGCGCGTTATCAGCAATTACTTTGTCGTTTCAACGCTGCGTTATTAAAAGTCTGCACAGAAGCCAACTTAACCCATAATAGAGATGGACCAAAATTACATTCTCCAGATTAAATGTGGCATCCACTGTACTGTTATGCCATTCCTGCAAGACACCAAACACCAACGAGTTGCTCAATAAAGAAAGATCACTTGGCAAGGAAGGCAGTATTTACAGCGTGCATAGACCGCGAGGAGCAGTACGAGCTGTTCGGCTCGTACATTCCCTCCAACATTATATTTCCTCCATACAGCGTCGGCAAATAATTACAACCATTTTAATATTTATCTACTTACACTGCACAATTACACCAATCACAAGTGTCTTTTCACAAATAATAATAATAATAATAATAATTTTTATTTAGGCAAAGGTACATACATAAAGAGATTTTACAAAGTTTGTTGGCTTTATAGATAGAGCTAGTACATACAATGCCTAAAGCCACTATTACGCAAAGCGTTTCGGGCAGGAAAAAAACACTACTGACTAAAGCTTAAAACTAATGGGTAAAAAGAAAAAAATGCGTTGAGTACAAATAAAAATAGAGGTAAAAGAGGGGGGAACATTGTTGAAAAAACAGCACAAATACAATTACAAATTATTACAGAAAATTACATTAAAACAGCGTTGATTTGAAAAACAAAAAAAAAAACAAAAAACATACATGGGTTGACAATAGAGGGGTAAGGTAGGTTACAGGGAATTTATTAGGTATAGCTTCGTTTTTAACTTAAACTGGTTGAGAGAGGTACTGTCTTTAACATGGTTGGGAAGGTCATTCCACATTCTGGGCCCCTTGATTTGTAGAGCATTTCTGGTTTGATTAAGTCGTACTCTAGGAATATCAAAACTGTATTTATTTCTGGTGTGGTGCTCATGGGTTCTGTTACAACCTTCTATAAAGCTTTTGAGATCAGGATTGGCATTACAGTTTAGCGTTTTATATATGTATAATACACATGAGAGAATGTGCAGTGACTTAATGTCTAACATATTCAGGGATTTGAGTAGGGGTACCGAGTGATGTCTGGGGCCAGAATTGGATATTGTCCTAATAGCAGCTTTGTGTTGAGTAATTAGAGGACGTAAGTGATTTTGGGTAGTAGAGCCCCAAGCACAAATACCATAGTTGAGATATGGATAGATAAGGGAGTAATAGAGAGTCACCAGGGCAGGGCGTGGTACATAATATCTGATCTTAGAAAGAATGCCCACAGTTTTTGAAACTTTTTTTGATATGTTTAGAATGTGTCCCTGGAAATTCAGCTTGTGGTCAATGAGAATGCCAAGGAATTTGCCATCTAATTTGTTACAAATTTGGGTATTGTTTATTTTGAGATTTATTTGATTAGAGGATTTATTGCCAAACAGAATATAGAAAGTTTTGTCAATGTTAAGGGTGAGTTTGTTGGCAGTTAGCCACAGATGGACTTTATTTAGCTCAGTATTTACTGTGGCATTTAGAGCAAGGGGATCAGGACTGGAGTAAATGAAGGTTGTGTCGTCAGCAAATAGGATTGGTTTGAGGTGTTGGGAGGCATTTGGAAGGTCATTAATGTAGATGAGAAAGAGGAGAGGGCCAAGTATGCTGCCCTGGGGAACACCAATGTTGATGGGTAGGGTGGGAGAAATTGTATTATTCACAGAAACACATTGGAGCCTGTCAGTAAGGTAGGATTTGAGGTATTGTAGGGAGTGTCCTCTGACACCATAATGATGTAATTTAAGAAGAAGGTTTTGGTGGTTGACAGTATCGAAAGCTTTACGCAGGTCCACAAATAACCCAACAGGGAACTCATTTTTATCAAGAGCTGTATGAATCGAGTTAAGCATACTAATAAGTGCATCGTTAGTGCTTTTTTTGGGCCTGAAGCCATATTGGCAAGGGCTAAGTATATTGAGTTTGGCCAGATATGAGTAAAGCTGCTTATAGATTAGTTTTTCAAAAAATTTTGACAAATTTGGCAGGATTGATATAGGTCTGTAGTTGTTAACATCTGTGAGATCACCACATTTGTGGACAGGCGTTACTCTCGCTTTTTTTAGAATATCTGGAAAGGTTTGGAGTTCAAGTGACTTGTTGAAGAGCAAAGCAATAGCAGGGGCTAAAGATGTAGAGGCTTTTTTGTAGATTAAAGTTGGTATCTCCTCAAGGGCACCAGACTTGGTTTTAAGGGAAAGGATTATCTCATTGACGTCAATGGAATTAATAGGCTTTAGGTACAGAGACTGGGGATAGTTCCCTGTAAGATAGTCCTTAATGTCAGTACTGGAAGATGGAATATCATTAGCAAGGGATGAACCAATGGAAGAGAAGAACCTATTGAACTCAATAGCAGAATCAGAGGCTGAAAGCTGACCATCGTTATTAGACAGGAGAGTCGGTTTGTTATTTAAAGACTTCTTTGATCCCAATATTTGTGAAATTGTTCTCCATGTTTGTTTAATGTTGCTCTTTATTTGGGTAAATTTATCTTCGTAGTATTTAGTTTTGGCTCGTCTAATTATCTTAGATAGCAATAATGAGTAATTCTTTGAGAATTCTTTGGAGACAATTCCTAACCTATACTTTTTCTCAAGGTCATGTTTTTTATGAATAGATTTAAGTATTCCCTTTGTAAGCCAGGGATTGTTAAGCCTTTTGGTTGTGACTTGTTTTGTAAGCATAGGACAGTGGGTATTATAAAGGCTAAGAGTTTTTTGAAGAAAAGATTGAACTGCTAGGTTGATGCCCTCTATGTTACCTAACTCGGACTCCCAGTTGACATTATCAGTAGCAGTTATAAAATTGTCTATAGCAGTTTCATTGTGTAGTCTAAAACGTATCTCTCTTGACTCAAGAGGTGGTTTGCTAATGTTAGTTAAGAGAAATGTGGGGTAATGGTCTGTAGTGCTATCGGTGATTATACCTGAAGTAAGCGGAGAGGTTATATTTGTCCAGATGTGATCTAGAGTCGTGGCAGTGCTATCAGTGATTCTAGTAGGTCTAGTGATTAAGGGTATGAGGAAGCAGGAATTCATACAGTTGAGGAAGCTAACAGCAGTAGGAAGCTAACAGCATACAGTTGAGGAAGCTAACAGCAGCAAATAGAATGTAAATACACTCTGCTCACTCCAAGAGAACTACTGCATTTGGCAACTACTATATCTACACAAAGTTATTAAAGCAGTTGGTTATACAGTCCCCAAATTATTTTCACAATTTAACTATAGTCTTCCCTGAAGAATATTCATTTAAATACCTCAACACACTACAGCTTACGTTCTGACACTGAAGGTGGGAGGAGGAGCAACACAACAGCTCACAACAACACAATCAACACATATGACCGGCCATTGGCTGAGGCTTCACCAAAGTCAACACCCCAGTGTTACCAACTCGGCTAATTAAGTACTCGCATCCATCTAGTGATACCAATTCAGTGTAAAAATTAATGCTTAGGCTATCATTTTAAAGATAATAAAAAAAACAACTGTAAGTGGACATAGAGAAAAATGAGGCACAAAAATTTATGTTAAAGAAGAACAGTAGAATGCTTCGTTAAAATAATTATGAACATTAATTCCGGTTGTTTCCAAAAATCTCGCCCGTTCTCACGTTTGAACAAACGTTTAAATTAAAGGAGTTTACTCCACAATATGTGTGAAAACCTTAACTCTAGAGGACAATGACCTGTAATTGGAGGAGGCATTTTGGTGGCTGATATCCATAGTGTGCGGGTCACTGGTCATTACGTGTGAGAGCGAGGGAACTGTACAGCGATCTCACAAAAACCGGACCTAACAATTAATGAATCTTTACATGTGCACTATGGAAGGAAGCGTAAACATTAACATGTTTTATAGAGAATACAAGCGTGTAAATGTGTAGGTTTTCTCCTCTTAAACAGCATCAGCATCAATAGCTAAGATGACAAAGTGAAGGTTTTCTAAGTTAGACAAACGAGCATCGACCAGTTTTTGTCTATCGTCAGCAGAGTACGATAGCAGTGATATCCTGGATCCGGATTCACAAAGCAGTTACGCAAATACTTACGAACGTGTACATCTTTCCTCAATCTTTGACGGCTTTGGTTACATTTATTAAACAGTTTACATGCATGAAAATTTCCCAATCAACTGTTGTTATTGTTATAAACAGCCTCCTGGTGCTTCCGAGCTCATTAACTGTTTAATCATTGTAAACAAAGCCGTCAAAGATGGACAGGTTCGTAAATGCTTGCGTAACTGCTTCGTGAATCTGGCCCCCAGACTGATAGACAACACCCACTAAAATCAACATGGTTACTTAATTATAGTAGGCACCTTACCCTGGGATGTGGCACAGTCATTAGTCGGCACCTTACCCTGGGATGTGGTACACCATTGGTCGGCACCTTACCCAGGGATGTGGTACAGTCATTGGTCGGCACCTTACCCTGGGATGTGGTACAGTCATTAGTCGGCACCTTACCCAGGGATGTGGTACAGTCATTAGTCGGCACCTTACCCAGGGATGTGGTACAGTCATTGGTCGGCACCTTACCCAGGGATGTGGTACAGTCATTGGTCGGCACCTTACCCTGGGATGTAGTACAGTCATTGGTCGGCACCTTACCTGGTTGATACCTGGTTGATGGGGTTCTGGGAGTTCTTCTACTCCCCAAGCCCGGCCCGAGGTCAGGCTCGACTTGTGAGAGTCTGGTCCACCAGGCTGTTGCTTGGAGCGGCCCACAGGGCCACATACCCACCACAGCCCGGCTGATCCGGAATTTCTCTTAGAAAACCATCCGGTTTTCTCTTGAAGATGTCCACGGTTGTTCCGGCAATATTTATTATAGTCGCTGGGAGGACGTTGAACAACCGTGGACCTCTGATGTTTATACAGTGCTCTCTGATTGTGCTTATGGCACCTCTGCTCTTCACTGGTTCAATCTTGCATTTTCTTCCATATCGTTCACCTCAGTACGTTGTTATTTTACTGTGTAGATTTGGGACCTGACCCTCCAGTATTTTCCATGTGTATATTATTTGGTATCTCTCTCGTCTCCTTTCTAGAGAGTACATTTGGAGAGCGTTGAGACGATCCCAATAATTTAGGTGTTTTATCTCGTCTATGCGTGCCGTATATGTTCTCTGTATTCCCTCTATTTCAGCAATCTCTCCTGCTCTGAAGGGGGAAGTAAGTACAGAGCAGTACTCGAGACGGGACAACACAAGTGACTTGAAGAGTACAACCATTGTGATGGGATCCCTGGATTTGAAAGTTCTCGTAATCCATCCGATCATTTTTCTGGCTGTCGCGATATTTGCTTGGTTATGCTCCCTAAACGTTAGATCGTCGGACATTATTATTCCCAAATCCTTGACATGCTGTTTTTCTACTATGGGAAGATTCGATTGTGTTTTGTACCCTGTATTATGTTTCAGATCCTCATTTTTGCCGTACCTGAGTACCTGAAATTTATCACTGTTAAACATCATGTTATTTTCTGCTGCCCAGTCGAAAACTTTGTTGACATCTGCTTGTAGTTTTTCAATGTCTTCAGCAGAGATAATTTTCATGCTGATTTTTGTGTCATCTACCCTGGGATGTGCATGAAAATTTCTTTAAAAACTTATGATGACAAAAAAATCAGCTGTGTTATGCCAAAAATTACATAGAACGAGAACTTCAAGAAATTGTTCTAATTTATGAGTTGCTGTCATTATTAATTTTTCTCTTCATTCAATTGTAAGAGATAAATACATTAGAAAAGAGATTTCATGAAATCTGAAGGCTGAGAGGAATCATGCTCTTTGTCAATGTTTGGTGAATCTTTGGAAAACTTGAGTGTAGAAAGTAAAGTGTCAAAGAAGCATCTCCTAAATTAATATTCTTTAGGATGCCTTAAATTTTCCACACGAGTCTAATCAAACTTTGCGGCCTGGTTGACTGTATTACAGTATATATAAAACTAAACTCTTATTCTTTCTTTTTTATATAAAATAATAATAATAATATATACTTACTAAAAAAATAAAATATTGAGTATAGTTTCATATATAATGGTTGATATTTTTATTATCCATTGTGTGTGTGTGTGTGCACACTCACATAGTTGTACTCACCTAGTTGTGCTTGGGGGGATTGAGCTTCGGTTCTTTAGTCCCACCTCTCAACAGTCAATGAACTGGTGTGCAGATTCCTGAGCCTAATGGGCTATATCATATCTGCATTGAGAACCGAGACATGATCACTTCTTTATAAAATTCTCTGGAAATAAAAGACTGGAAAGAACTAAAAATGTTCCTTGTTGTTACAAATTCCACCAGTCTAATAAACTATTACACCTCCAAATTCCAACATCATAGCTAATCGATTGACTCTTATTTTATTGCTTGGTAATCTTTACATCTTTCATCTTGACATCCATTTGTGGAAATTCCCTTAAACAATTGATTCTATCATTCATGGAACTCCTGTAACAAATTCCACATAATGGAAGAGAAGGGGGGATAATATGGTGCTTTTACCATATCAGTTACTTGGAAGGAAACTAAAAGATATTTTCACCATATCAGTTATTTAAGGCGTCATGTTGTTCTGTATGGAACTAGAAGACACTAGTCTTTCGGTACAACTTCTCAAATAAACCACATGGGTCTAATTTAACTTTGCGGTTTCTATATAAAAAATACAAAAAACATATATGTTCAGTAATAAGATATTCACATATTTTATACTTATTGTATTAGTTATTTTATGTCTGTTCATTACGATAACATCTATTATGAATATGTATAACAAAATACCATGTATGGAATCAGTTGCAGTTGGAATGACTGATGGTAAAATGAAATATGTTATGGGTTCACTACATGCCATAGCTGGTTCCCTTGCGGTAATTCTGGCAACTTTGGCAATTTTCACAACAATTAACACAAATAAAAGTATAAAAAGTGAAGAAAGAGAACAAATGAATTTCGAAGCACCATAAAAAAGGTAGGAATTTTCCAAATATTAAATTAAATGGATGAGAATATATTTAATAATTGGGCTTAAAAAGATCATACTGTGTGAACCAGATGCTTGGTTAAAAATATAATAATGACAACAATTCTTAACTTAATATTCTCCAGAAGGCCTAAAATTGTCCACACGTGTCTAATCTAGCTTTGCCGCCCGGTTGACTGTATACAGTATATATAAAACTAAAATTCTTATTCTCTCTTTTTTTTTAAGTAAATAAAATAATATTATATATTTACTAAAAAATAGAAATAAAGTGTATAGTGTCTCACCTAGTTGTATTTGGGGGGATTGAGATTCGGCTCTTTGGTCCCGCATCTGAACTGTTAATGAACTGGTGTATAGATTCCTGAGCCAATTGGTTTCTATCATATCTACATTTGAAACTGCGTAAGGAGTCTGCCTCCTCATCATCATTTCCTAATGCATTAAATCGGTTAGGTACGCTGACACTTTTCTTTCTACACTTTATTTATTTATTTATTTATATATATACAAGAAGGTACATTGGGTTTGTGAGATTACATTGGATAGTACAGTATTTACATTCTTGTAAAGCCACTAGTATGCGCAGCGTTTCGGGCAGGTCCTTAATCTAGCAGATAAATTTAAGTAGGTAATTTCTATCAGAATTGATAAATGATAAAGATACATTACAAGAGAAAAATGAGATGAGAGAGATAAGTAAGTATATTAAAGCACATTGTTATATTAAAGTTCTGATTGATTACATTGACAGTTTGATTAGTAATTTAAACAAGATTAATAGACACCATACAGCAGATTGACAGCACATATAAGACAGCAATGATCACAATGGTAAAGATGTTCAGAATGGGTACATAAAGATTGGGAGATTGGGTAGCAAAAGATACAGATAAACAAGATTTATAAACACCATACAACAGTTTGGCAGCACATATAAGAAAACAGCAATGATCACAATGGTAAAGATGTTCAAATTGGGAACATAAAGGTTGGGAGATTGGGTAGCAATTGATACAGTGCAATTTTAAGGCAAAAAGTGAAAAACTATGAAGATGAAATTAGGTACTTTTTAGTATTGATTTTGAATGATGTAAAAGTTGGACAGCTTTTCAATTCAGTAGGGAGTGAGTTCCATAAACTGGGTCCCTTTATTTGCATAGAGTGTTTACACAGATTAAGTTTAACTCTGGGGATATCAGAGATATTTATTTCTGGTGTGGTGATAATGGGTCCTATTACATCTGTCCAGGAAGAGTTTCAGACAAGGATTTACATTTAAGAACAGGGTTTTGTAAATGTAGTTGACACAAGAGAATTTGTGGAGAGAGATTATGTTTAGCATGTTTAGGGAGTTGAACAAGGGGGCTGTGTGTTGTCTGAAAGCAGAATTTGATATTATTCTGATAGCAGATTTTTGCTGGGTGATGATGGACTTGAGGTGGTTTGCAGTGATTGAACCCCATGCACAGATACCATAGTTGAGATAGGGATAGATTAGTGCATAATATAGAGAGATGAGAGCAGAGTTAGGAACATAATATCTGATTTTGGAGAATATACCAACTGTTTTAGATACTTTCTTAGTTATGTGTTGTATGTGGGTACTGAAGTTGAGTCTCTTGTCTAGGAATATGCCAAGAAGCTTTCCATCATTTTTATTGCTAATGTTTACATTGTCAATCTGAAGCTGAATTGCATTTGTAAATTTGCTTCCAAATAGGATGTAGTAGGTCTTTTCTATGTTAAGTGTTAGTTTGTTGGTTGACATCCATAAATGGACTTTTTTTAGTTCATTATTAACAACATTATTTAGTGTATGTGGGTTGGGGTTGGAGTACACTTAAATTTTCCAAAGATTCACCAAACATTGACCAACAATACGATTCTTTTCTACCCTCAAATTTCAAAAAATCTCTTATCTGGTGAATTTTTTTCTTACAACTGAGTCAAGAAAAAAATAGTAATAACAACTCCCAACTTAAAATAATATTCTCTAGGATGCTAAAAATTGTCCACGCGTGTCTAACCCAGCTCTGCGGCCTGGGTGACTGTATACAGTATATTTATACTACACTCTTATTCTTTCTTCTTTTGCTTTAGTAAATAAAATAATATTACTGTTATTTAATACTTACTAAGAAAAGAAAAACAAATTGAGATTATAGTTTCATACATATACACTGGTTAAATTTTTATTTCCGTCGAATGTGTGTGTGTGTGTGTGTACTCGCCAGTTATGCTTGGGGTGGAGGATTAAGCTTAGGTTCTTTGGTCCCACCTCTTAACTGTCAATAAACTTGTGTGTAGATTCCTGAGCCCATTGGACTCTATCATATCTACATTTGAAACTGTGTATGGAGTCTGCCTTCACTGCCTAAGGCATTCTGTCTGTTAGGTACTTATCATTGTTATATTTTTTCTTGACTCAGTTGTAAGAGAGAAATACCCCAGATAATAGATTTCATGAAATCTGAGGGTTGAAAGGAATCGTGTTGTTGGTTAATGTTTGGTGAATCTTTGTAAAACACTGCAATAGAAAATATATTTTCATTAAGATGAGACTTGGGGTAATAATGTACAATATAACGAGAGCCGAGAGATTTTAGACTGGTCTCTTTATCATTAATATTGTTCGTTTTTTTTTATTTACTAACAGATGAGGATCCCAATTACCCTGCAGAACTTTACATTTAAGCTGATAAGATGGTATCACTAATATGGGTTCAAGGAGTAAAAAGAGAATTGAGGACCAATGATAAGCTACAACTAAGCCACTGTCAGGGAAGTCTAAAGATATTAGTCACGTGGGGTGAATTAAAAACAGGTTGTATTTTAGGTTTGAGCATTGTAGTTGCAATCCAACCTGGATTGGTATCTGTTACGGAATGCCTTATCGTGTTATTGTGTCGCATAAAAAAATGGCACTGTTATTTAATAGTAATACTTTCAATATTACAGGGAGAACAAGGTTAACGACTGAGAAGGTCGTTAACGGTCAGCACTGTTACGGCTCTAATGGGACGCAACCGGGTTCTTTTCTGATGGTATTTGTTTTTGGGTATCCGGCCCCAAGTTAGTAGAGGTTTTCAAGGGGTGCACTCCGTAATGCAAGTAAAATCAACGGGGGAGGTACATTAAACACACAAGTATACCAATTTCTATATATATTCCTTTTCCACCACCATATATAAATAAAAGTCACACACGGGAATTATTTTTACACAATATATACAGCTTCGTCTCCCTCTGAAGACACTTAGAGACGCTCACTCTGAGTAGCCTTTCCTGGTTTCCTCTTCCGTGGCCCAGAACCCACGATGAATCCACCCTGGCCATAGGCCAGCCAAATCACAATCCCACTGGGTGCCTCGTCGTGATGGCCTACAACCACAGTCCAGCCTATAGCTAGCAGGTACTAATCAGCCGTGCTGTTAGGCCACTCCACGACTAATACTAGGGTTGCGAGCCCTAGGCAGGAGCCTCCAGTGACTCGCTGGTCACTCTCCTCGGTCGGCACCGCAGAGGGTAGTCTCTTCCACCAGCCAGCCCCGGATACAGCGATTCCCGTCGCTGCCACTCCTCAGGCAGGCAATTACACACTCAGCAGAGTTCGTCCGGGGGTGGCTCACAGCTTCTACAAAGCAGACTGGTGAAGAGACCTTGGCTGCCATGGGTAGACTGATTCACCGTTCATCACAGCCGTCCTAGGTTGACTCTGTGAAAGCAGACACGTCATCAGTACAGGGACACTACATGGGATCATTAGGAAACTTCACTTACTAGATTAGACACAAACGTCCACCTCTTCGCTCCATAGATGGCATTCACTGTCTAAGTGCCACCTCACCTGAGGTCAGCAGTGGCTACTTTGCGAGCCGACTAGGACGAATCCAGCGCCTATTGCCGGCATATCCTGTCACCACTAGATAGCGTTGTCCAAGTTGTGGGGTTCTCGGGAGCGGACTCACAGATGGCGTGGACTTCACTGCTCCGTGCTCGGGCGAGGAATTCTGGTTCGTAACAAGCACACGGTGTGGCGCGTCCGGTGGCGAGAATTCTGTTAGCCAATCAGAATCACCGGGTGAGGCAATGAGTGCTGGTTGGAGCATGAACTGAACAGTACTCTACTCACTCCTGGACAGGCCCCCCATATGTGTTGGGATCGAACTGTCTAAAAACCAACACATTTTAAATAGGTTTGTTCTGCAAGTGCAAGTACCATTTCAGAAAAGGCAGAGACCGAAGTTGGAATAACCCAGTTGCACGGTAAATCAGAGGTGAAAAATGAAAATGACACTATACCTTTCTTTTGCTTCTCGATATCATAACCTAAGAGCAAGAGACCAGGTAGTTGACATAGTAGACATCTTCCTCCATCATAATCATTATGATTAATGAGTGATTTATTTATCTGTCTGCAGTATTTGAGGAAATTAGTAACTATTTGAAAAAAAAAAACTTGGTGTCGTGTAGTGGGAGGTAATAATAATCATCCTTATTATTGTCCAGGGTATTATTACACCAAGACCAACTTTCATAGGAAAAAGGCATGTTAGTAAAAGCACATTCTTTTAAATAATTTTCTTCTTTTTGACATTTAAACATTCCTTAGATTTTGAAGGATATATTTTTTGTAATAGTTTATTGTAAAAATTGGGTCATTAATATCGAGGATCAAATAATGTTGCAGACCGATGAAAAAAAATAATGCAACCATAATTGTGGCTAATATAATTAAAAAAGGAGGGGAAGACCATTTTGATTTGCTACTGCATTATGGGAAATGTGTGGGCAAGAATTTACATAGACATAACAAAATGTTAAATAGTCAAATTCGCTTTTATTCCACCGATATCAGTTGTAAATTGAACTTTTAATTTAGATGACTGTTTATTTTTTCTTAGTAAACCTGCTTCCACATATGAATTTACATCATATAAATTTATTGGTTGTGGTTTATTATTATTATTATTATTATTATTATTATTATTATTAATTATATATAAATTTGCATGTTTCACATTTGCCTCACTATACAATTTTTGAATTAAAATACTCACGCAAGCAGTAATACTTGTCATATCTTGATTAAAAGGTGAGGAATAGGATGATGGGGGAAAAATATAGAAGTTTGTATTAGTTATATTTATTAAATTAGGTATAGTTTGCCCAGATATGTACCGCATATTAATGGTTTTTAAATATATATAATGAGAAAACAGCTTTTAATGAAACTGGGTTTTAGGCTATAAATCTCAAAAAGATAGAGTACCTTAGGCTGAAATCTAAAATTTACTGATATCACGTTCTTCAACTTGTTTACATGGAAGATTTTTCATGTAATCTTAAAGTTGATTACATATTTACTTCCTCACATAATGTCAAAGTAAAAAAAAATATCACATGTGTTGTCAACTCCTAATATTTTTTCCTTAATTTTATATACAAATCGCTAGTTTTATATACATTTGTAATGTTTTTTATACCACAGTATTTAAAATCCCCGGGCCTTTTATATCTCCGAGTAAATAATATTAAAATGACCCTATGGGAGGGCCAAAAATTAGAGGAGTAAACTTTATCTAATATTGGGAGATGTTTATAGATAACGACTATTTCATCTGGTAAATAATCCTCAGAAAGATAGAGTAGAAGGTATTGTTCGTAACTCGAGACATGATCACTGCTTTATAAAATTCTCAGATGGATTGAAACCCATCCTACTTTCTGGAAAGAACTAAAAATGTCGCATTCTACCAGTCAAATAAACCACCACACCTCCTACAAATGCCAGTACTAAGAAGATTAGCTGGTGAATCGATTGACTCTTATTAAATTGCTTGGAAATGTGTATATCTTCCACGTTGACATCCATTTGTGGAAATCCACTTACACAATTGATTCCATCGTTCATGAAACTCCTGTAACAAATTCCACATATTGTAAGAGAAGGGGGCCAATATGAAGATTATATCATATCAGTTACTTTTAAAATGTGCCTTTTGACTACTGGTTAAGGGCCTTAGAGCATTCAACTCGGAGGTAAGAGATATGGGCTGACCAAGAAAAACGAGTGTCAAAGACCAACCCCAAAAGCTTCGCGGAATCCCTTTACACAATGGGATGAACATAAAGTGACAAAGAGGGAAGAAGAACGACATGCTTCCGAGTAAAAGTCATGGCACAAGTCTTAGACGCAGAGAACTTGAAGCCATGATCGGTGGCCCAAGATGACACGGCATCAATCGCAAGTTGAAGCCGCTGTTGAAGAAGAGGGGAATTATCACCCCGACAGCAAAGGGTAAGATCATCAACATAGAGAGCAGAGAAGACGCCAGAAGGAAGAGAGGAAAGAAGACCGTTGAGGGCAACTAGAAAAAGAGTAGTGCTCAGAACACTACCCTGGGGAACACCCTCATACTGCTGAAAAGGGGCAGAGAGAGCAGTACCAAGCCGCACACGAAAGGAACGATGAGAGAGGAAGCTCCGGAGGAAGAGCGGGAGGTTCCCACGAAGGCCAAAAGAATGAAGTTGAGACAGAATATGATACCGCCAGGTAGTGTCGTAATCCTTTTCCAGGTCAAAAAGGACGGCAACAACGGAGGTCTTCGCAGCAAAAGCAGTACGAATATAGACCTCCAAGTTCACCAGAACATCTGTTGTGCTCTGGCACTTGCGAAAACCAAATTGAGAAGGGGAGAGGTGGCGATAGTGCTCTAAGAACCACATCAAACGAACGTTGACCATACGTTCAAAGAGCTTGCAGACACAACTCGTGAGAGCAATAGGGCGGAAGTCCTTGGGGGATGACCCGAGAGACCCTGGTTTCCGAACAGGGAGGACAGCAGCATCGAGCCAGTCTTCGGGGACTGACAACGACTTCCAGACCCGGTTGTACAGCCTCAGTAAATACTGAGACGTGCACGGAGGGAGATGGCGAAGCATTTCATAATGAATGCCATCGGAGCCCGCTGCCGTAGAACCACAAAGGGCTAGGGCAGATTGAAGTTCAGAGAGAGAGAAGGGATCATTATAGGGAAGGTGAAGATAACTACAGAAATTTAAAGGACGAGATTCAAGGAGAGGCTTACGAAGAAGGAAGGATTGGGGGAGACAAGAACCAGAACTAACAGAAGAGAAATGGGAACCCAGTTCGGTCGCAACCTGCAACGGGTCCGCCACAAGAGTACCATGAAGGCGAAGGACCTGTGAGACATCGGGAACGAACTTACCCGCAATCTTGCGGATACGCTTCCAGACCAGTGGAAGAGGAGTTTCGGATGTAACGGTGGAGACATAAGACTCCCAGCAAGCACGTTTAGCCGCACGGATGGTCCTACGAGCCACCGCACTCGCCTTCCGAAACAAAAGAAAAGATTCAACCGTCTGCCGGCGGCGATGTCTCTTCCAGGCTGCACGCTTACAGCGGACAGCCCAAGCACAGTCCAAACTCCACCAGGGAACACACTTCCGCATTCCCCGAGAGGAAGAGCGAGGAATAGAGTGGAGGGCAGCGTCAAAGACAGTGCCATGAAAATGAAGGAGGGCGCGAGGGAGAGGTAAAATGGAGAGGTCGGAAATAGTAGCACGGAGAGTAAAGAGGCGCCAGTCAGCCTCGGCAAACCGCCACCTAGGGAAGGAGAGAGGAGGGTGAAAGGAGAAAAAAGTGACAAGGATTGGAAAATGGTCACTGCCATGGAGGTCATCAAGGACTCGCCACCCGAAATCTAAGGAAAGGGATGACGAGCACAGAGAAAGATCAAGACAAGAAAGGGAGCGAGTCCGAGAGTCCAAATGAGTGGGCTCACCAGAATTAAGAAGGGACAGGGAAGAAGAGAGGATGAAAGGTTCAAGGAGGCGACCCCGGGTGTTTGTCAGCACATCCCAGCAAACAATTTAAGGTTGCCACAACATATCTGGAAAGTATTTGAAAGGTTTGGAAACGTTTGTTTTATCGTATCAGATACGAATTTGTGTGTGGACTTAAATAGGTTTCCAAAATTTATAACCAAAACCTACGTATCTAACACTAATTTGAGATGTTGTGGCAACTTTACAATCCTAACATGAATCATTCATAATCCATTCATATACCAATATGAATCTCTTATGAAAGGTTTGAGTCTATAATCTGAACCCTTTTCACATCTTTGTGTTTAAAGTTAAATTTCTTGAAATTAAATTATATTATATTATATTATATTATTATTTTTATTATATTTTATTTTATATTATATTATTATTTTCAATTTAAATATTAAAACCAATTTAAGGGTAAAAAAAATCTAATAATTTATATTTCTTTTATTATTTACTAACAATTATAATTATTTACTAACGGAGAGAAGGGAGGCTGTACGGCGGAGAGTGGCGGCTGTGGCGGAGAGTGGCGGCGGTGGCGGACAGTCGCGGCGGGCGGACAGTGGTGGCGGTGGCGGACAGTGGTGGCGGTGGCGGACAGTGGCGGCGGTGGCGGATAGTGGCGGCGGTGGCGGATAGTGGCGGCGGGCGGACAGTGGCGGCTGTGGCGGACAGTGGCGGTGGCGGATAGTGGTGGCGGGCGGACAGTGGCGGCTGTGGCGGACAGTGGCGGCGGTGGCGGATAGTGGCGGCGGGCGGACAGTGGCGGTTGTGGCAGACAGTGGTGGCAGTGGCAGATAGTGGCGACGGGCGGACAGTGGCGGCTGTGGCGGACAGTGGCAGTGGTGGGAGATAGTGGCGGCGGGCGGTCAGTGGCGGCTGTGGTGGACAGTGGTGGCGGGCGGACAGTGGTGGAGGTGGCGGACAGTGGTGGAGGTGGCGGACAGTGGTGGCGGTGGCGGACAGTGGTGGCGGTGGCGGACAGTGGTGGCGGTGGCGGACATTGGTGGCCGTGGCGGACAGTGGTGGCGGTGGCGGACAGTGGTGGCGGTGGCGGACAGTGGTGGCAGTGGCGGACAGTGGTGGCGATGGCGGACAGTGGTGGCGATGGCGGACAGTGGCGGCGGGTGGACAGTGGCGGCGGGTGGACAGTGGCAGCGGGCGGACAGTGGTGGCGGTGGCGGACAGTTGCGGCGGGTGGATAGTGGCGGCGGGCGGACAGTGGTGGCGGTGGCGGACAGTGGCGGCGGGCGGACAGTGGTGGCGGTGGCGGACAGTGGCAGCGGGCGGACAGTGGTGGCGGTGGCGGACAGTGGCGGCGGTGGCGGCTGGTGGCGACGGGTGGCGGCTGGTGGGTGGTGGCGGCGGGTGGCAGCTGGTGGTGGCTGGTGGCGGCTGTGGTGGCGGCCAGCTGAGACACACCCTTCACCATTGAAGGTCTGAGCACAACTAACCATGTGTGTCTCTCACCACCAGCCAAGTGTTGGCAGCTCGCGCTCTCAAAATGTTTCCTTCAAAGATTGTATATTATCTTTGAACAACAAGTTTGATTATCAAGGAAATAATGCATATATTATTGTCACATTAATACTGTGCAATATCTTATTACATTCCTGCTAAATAATTATAATTTGAAACAGGACAAAAAATCCAACATATATATAAAAATCAACATTAGAGATCACGAGGCCTAGGCCTATCTGTGACCACACATCCTGCCTCCCTGGCCAGTTACCCTCTCACACCTCACACTCTTAACTCACTCTCACTCTTACTCTGTCACTCTTACTCACTCTCAGTCACCCTTACCCATTCATACTCACTCTCTCACTCTTACTCTCGTACTCTTACTCTCAATCACTCTTACTCTCACTCACTCTGAATTACTCTTACTCTCACTCTTACTCCCAATCACTCTTACTCTCAATCACTCTTACTCTCACTCTTACTCCCAATCACTCTTACTATCAATCACTCTTACTCTCATTCTTACTCACTCTTACTCTTACTCCCAATCACTGTTACTCTCAATCACTCTTACTCTCATTCTTACTCATACTCACTCTTACTCTCACTCCTACTCTTACTCCCAATCACTCTTACTCTCAATCACTCTTACTCTCATTCTTACTCCTACTCACTCTTACTCTCACTCTTACTCTCAATCACTCTTACTCTCACTCTTACTCTCAATCACTCTTACTCTTACTCAAACTCTCAATCACTCTTACTCTCATTCTCAATCACTCTTACTCTCACTCACTCTTACTCTCACTCTTACTCTCATACTCACCCTTACTCTCACTCTTACTCACTCTGTCACTCTTACTCTCTCTTACTCACTCTTGTCACTCTTACTTTTACTCACACTTACACACTCTCTGGCACTCTCACTCACCTTCAGTCACTCTTACTCTTACTCACTCTTACTCTCAGTCACTCTTACCTATTCTCGCTCACTCTTACTCACTCTAGTTAATAAGAACACACCAATATAAGACAACAAAACGTTTTCAGATTCTTTCACACCACTTTCCAGCAACTTTTATAATTTATATAAATTATCTTAGGGAATAATACATAAATTATATATTTAAACATGATATTAGTGTTTAGTGGAATGCATAAAGAGTCAAATTGTGTTAAAAAGAGCGATTTTTAATAAGTTTGGAAAACTACTTTTTTCTGATCATATTATAACTAAATGGATTTTGAACGTTTCACTGAGCCAATAAATATCATTCACAATTTATTAATGAATTTTACAAAAAACACCATAAATTTTATATTTAAACATGTAAAAACTATTTGTAATACATTAGGAACAAAATAATTGTAGAAAAACAATTTATTATAAAACCTTTGTGTTTGGATTTTTTGATTAAAAGTTTCTCAAAGGCTCTCCTGCACCATTCTCAATGCAAATCATTCCCACACCTATGGGAAGAGATAGACGAACGTTTTCTAGATGATTTGTGTTTGCTGGGATCACCCCATAGGGCATGACGACAATTGAAATCACCCAGCAGGAGCACAGGCTCCGGCAAGGAGTCTAGGTGTTTAAGATCGGGAAGAGAAAGTGGGACAGTGGGGGGTAGATAAATAGAACAAACCATGTACCATCTACGCACAAAGATACGGGCGGCAGAACAGTGGAGAGGCGAGGAAAAAAGTAAGGGGACAAAGGGAACATCGGAACGAATCAAGAGAGCAGAAGAATTATGGGGAGAGAAAAGAATAGCCACGGAAGCGACCAGGACGAGAACCAAGCATCGCCTCCTGGAGACAGACACAAAGGGGCAAAAACTGTGAAATGAGAAGTTGGAGGTCAAAGAAATTGGCGTAAACTCCACGGATGTTCCACTGGAGAAAAGACATCAGCAAAGAGAGAGAGGAGAGCAACAGAGAGCAAAGAAGAAACAAAGGTGAAGAAGGAACACAGCACGCTAAAAAAGCACAGTCAGGATCAGGGTCAGCGAAGTCAGGGTTAGGGGGCATGGGTAAACTGAGTAAAGAAGGAGGGCAAGAAGCGGGAGGACGGACCAGAGGTGGACGAGCAGGGTCTGGAGGAGAAGGAAGGGGAGGAGGGGGGGGGGCAGAAAGAGGGGAGCGCACCTCAGCAAGGGCAGTAACCGAGATGGAATCAGGGGCTAAAGAAACCTCCACAGTAGGAACAGGGGGCACCACCACCGAAGTGGGAGGGGAAGGAATGATAGAATCAGAGATAGGGGGTGAAGAAGAAAGCAAAGCTTTCTTACCGACAGGGGAGGAGGAAGAAGAGGAGCCAGGTTTCCGCTTCTGACTCAAAGATACAGGCGTCCCAGCAGCAACGTACTGGGCAACAGACTCTAGTGTCTCGATAGGAGAAGAAGATCGAGAGCGAGCAATACAACCATCAGGAGAGCGATGGACAACGGCCCGCACAGTCAGGCGGCGTGGAGAGCCAAGAGACGGAGGAGAAGGACTAGAAGGAGAGGAAATAGAAGACACAGGAGACGTGACAGACTGGGTAGAAAGAAGGGGAGCCCTAGACAGAGAACCAGGAGGGGGACCCTTGAGAACAGAACGGAGGGAAACAGGGGAGGTGGTGGATGGTGTGTCCGGGTCTAAGGCTCGGAAACGGTTGTGAGACTGAGAAAGGTGGGAAGGACGAGGAGAGGAAGAGCGCACCACGCGAGCATAGGAGACGCCAGCGAAAGAGGGAAGACTATGAACTTGGCGCCGAGCCTCAGGAAAAGACAAACGGTCTCGGTGCTTCAAGTTGAGGACAGCCGCCTCAAGTTTGTAGCGAATACATGCACGGGAGAAAGTAGGGTGGGCCTCACTGCAATTCAGGCAGCGGGCCTGGGAAGAAGTGCACTCTAACTTAGAGTGACCCTCGCTTCCACACAGGGGACAAAGAGAGACAGGACTAGAGCATTTGAGGGTACCATGCCCAAACCTCCAGCACTTACCGCAGAGCCTCGGAGAGGGAATATATTCCTGAACGGAGCATCTGACACCAGCAAGAATGACAGAGGGCGGAAGGGACCTACCATCAAAGGTAACCTTCACAACCCTAAGGGGCAGACGGCGATGGCCACGAGGGGGACGGGTAAATGTATCCACCTGGAGTACAGAATGACCCTGAGCCTCGAGGATATGCTTGATATCCTCATGGCAGTCCTTGAGATCCCTAACACCAGTCGCAACATAGTGCTGGAGGAGAACAGTGCCAACACTGGCATTCAATCGGGCGTTCTTCGAGACCCGAACAGGGGCCTCGCCAAGGCAGGATAAGGCGGCCAAGCGGGCGGCCGCATCCTAAGAAGGAGTAGCAACGACACGGGTACCAAGACGAGTGGGGTTGAAGGTGATAGAGGCATCCACGGAATTGACAAGATGCCTATGAAGGGAAAAATTATCAGGAGGAGTTGAATCCAAAGGTAGGAGGTCAAAGTATTTACTCCACGTATCAGGACCAAACAACGCATGGAACGAAGTAGGATGGGAAGGGAGCATACGAGAGCAGCCATGGCGATGAGAACCCTTAGAGAGAGACGGGTTGAAAGGTGCTGTAGTCACAAGAAAGGATGGAGCCGTGCAAGGGGACGAGACAGTCACCACAGCAGGCTTGGAGCTCGACCCAACCACAGAGGAGGGAGGGGAGCAGGGAGGAAGAGTCCGGTCTGGGCCTAAACTGGGTTCCGTAGCGGGGGCTACAGATCCCGGTCTTCCAGGACGGTCCGACTCACGGGCCTGGTCGCCCACCCCATGAGCCTGGGTAATAGAAGGCAAGTCGTTATCCATACAGCAAACCAAACAAAAGAGATGGGACCTGGAACCAAGGGATACCACCTACCAGTGCAGCCAGGGAGGCCGAGCACGGGCCAGTGCAGGAAGGGTGTGTCGTCCCCAGCGGTGCTCCCCCTTTTCAACAGGGGAGTCCTACTACTACGTTCATTCTCCCACACAGGTGCTAACACCCCAGTCCCCCTATCGCCCCAGCCTGGACACCCAACCATCCACTCAGGGCGGCCTCTCACAGGCGACCCCTCCAGCGGTTGGTCCGATGGCTCACAAGGCCCCTACATGGTGCCCTTCAGCACGTACACCACCCAAAGAGGGGGCAGGATAGGGGGCACAGGCAACCCACACCGGTCCCAGGGAGGTGTATGTGAGCCCCTCACCACGGCAAGGAGGCACCACGGAGAAGCCAAGACGAGAGAATGATTTGTAGATAAGGGCAATTTGAGAATGGTCCAGGACGGACCGAAACGTCGTCGTCCCTTCACATTCTAATGTGTGGTCTGGTCATCATACTTTAGCCACGTTATTGTGACTCATCGCCTGCAAGATAAAATCAAATTCTCTCTTTTTTTTAGTATGTATATAATAATAATATTATTAATATATAACTGAAAACTCACACCCAGAAGTGACTCGAACCCATACTGCCAGGAGCAACGCAACTGGTATGTACAGGGACGCCTTAATCCGCTTGACCATCACGACCGGACATAAGGTTGTGATAGTCGAAGCTATTTGAACCACTTCCTCGCCGGCACTCAGATGGTAATCTTGGGCATAGCATTTTATCAAATCACCTCATTCTTTGGGGCACATGTGAGGAACACAAATGCGAACAAGCTTGAATGGTCCCCAGGACTATATACAACTGAAAACTCTGGGTTCGAGTCACTTTTGGGGTGTGAGTTTTCAGTTGCATATAGTCCTGGGGACCATATGCAACACTAATGCATACACTAATGTTTTCTATTCATTATTAGTTGCAGATTAAGTTAAGTGACTAATTTCAAGCATAGAAATATTCATAAATTACTTAAGTAGTGGTTAACACTTTGCACACCCACACTAGAATGTGTGTAGTCTTTCTGGTTTTCTTAATTCAATTTCCGTGCTACGTCATTCAGTTTGGCATCAAATTGTTCGCAATATGGTTCTCTGAGGGGATATATTATAGGTTAAAACTAAGCTAAATAGGTTAAAACTAAGCTAAATAAAATTTATTATCTTTAAGATTATTTTACTGTACAATTATCATTTGTCAAATTTTTTTTTATATATTCATCTTGACAGTCTCAACTGATTTTTTGTTCTCTCCACCATACTTGTGTATCCTCCATGGCTTTCGAGTGACCTTTATTCTACCTCTAATTGTTTCAATTCTTTTGTTTACTTGCATTTATTGTTGTGTTTTGCCATAATTATTCTCTAATCTTAGCAGACTCAATACTTTGTAAGCTCTTATTGTATTGTTATATTATTATATTGTTGTGTTTTGCTATAATTACTTTCTATTTTACAGCAGATTTAGTTTTCATCTGTTCCAGTAATTGCTTATCTTATTGTGTCGTGACATTATCTTATCTATATGCTTACTGATATTGATCCAGAACGAAATCTTCTGTCTCATACCCCCACAAATCAGCACATTGATCATCATTATTGCAGGTATTACACAGCAAATCTTGCAAAAAACAAACTCCTAAATAGCACCTGCTTATCAGTTTACAACCAAAATGTTAGGTCACTTGGTAAACATTTTGATGATATAAATGCACTACTTACAGCACTAGGTACTAAATTATCTTTCATCATTTTAACAGAAACTTCGCTAAGTAATGACTATACCCAACTCTACAATTTAGCTGGTTATAAAGCCATTCATAACTGCAGGCCTAATAAAAAAGGTGGCGGTACAGCAATATATTACAAAGATACCTTCATTTGCAATAGTGTCATTAGTGATAGAGACGACTATTGTGAATATAGCTTTGCCAAGTTCTCCAGTAAATCCCTTAAATCCTCCCTGATAATCGGTGCCATCTATAGATTTCCTAATACCAACATAGCTTTATTCTCTGACAATGTAAGGAATCTTATCATAAATAACAATCTCAACAAAAATCACATCATTCTGGGAGGTGATTTCAATATTGACCTGGGTCTTCAAAACAACCCTCAAGTTGACTATTTCCGTAACAGCATGCACTCCTGTATGCTAATCCCCACAATCACCAAGCCCACCCGAGTCACTCAAACATCTGCCACAACCCTGGATCACCTATGGACTAATATAACAGCTCCCCTTACATCTGGGGTAATTTATGACAGAACAACTGACCACTATCCTACCTTCCTCATAGCAAACATTGACACATCACCACCAGAAACCAAAAAACTTTCATTCAGGCTACATAGTGAATCAGCTTTAGGCAATCTCTCTAATGCACTTCACAATATTAACTGGGAATCTGAATTTAATAATTCACAAGATATAAACTCATCAACTAACCTCTTTCTCTCCAAAACTCTAAGCCTCTACAACACTCACTGTCCCCTCCTTACTGTAGAGGTGACCCACGTGTTACAACAATAGTACAGTAATATTTCACCTGGAACTGTCGTCGTAGGGAGAGGTAGGGCTGGTAGGGCAGGTGGAGCAAGTCTAGGCTCCTCAGGAAGGGTAGGACAGAGGGAGTCAATGCCTCTTTAGGGGTCCTATGGGCACATATCCTAAGTGCCAGTGGTGCCGGGTAGGCGTCGTCCGCACTGGGTCACATGCAGTTCAAATCTGGCCCACTCGGCCTGCGCGGGTAGGCTGTGCGCCGTCGCCGTCCACCAATCAAGGCACAGCCCTGCCTATACTGTAAAATGTCTCCTTTGGCGGGCACTTTGAATGTGGTTCCCTCTACACTCCTCCCGTCCCTATAGAACAATGGGTATATTGGAGGGAAAATGTTTCACTATATATAACATGTCTTTTTGTAAAAAGTCTGGTTTCATGAATGGGTCCTATTACAATTATTATCCGTATTATCTTTGCACTGTACACGAACATTACAATTATTACCCGTATTATCTTTGCACTATACACGAACATTACAATTATTACCCGTATTATATTTGCACTATACACGAACATTACAATTATTACCCGTATTATCTTTGCACTATACACGAACTGTTTCAACATTACATACACTACACTATTCTCTTTCCTTTTTTCTTTTTTTTTTTTTCAGCTTCACTCTTAGGAATTTACTCTGTCCTAACAATATTCCTCGCACCGAAGCGCTGCTCCTTGAATGTGAGTCCCTTGACAGAGCAACCCTCTTCCCACATCTCACCCCCAGGATCCCAAGGGAAAGCAATTGGATCTATGCCTTCCAAGAACTGACCAAATGCTAGTTCATTCTTTATTTTCTTCTGAGCCCTCCTTTCCACATTGTGTCTTAACGGGCCCCACTTCCTGTGAGAATTTTGCTTCGCTTCCTGATCCAGACCTGTCTGTTCAGTAGTGGCATGGTCCCGAATTGCCACTTTTGTCCTGCATTGGATTCCTGAAGGAGCCTCACTTGACGAGTTCTCACTTAGCATAACCAAACTCTGCTGGTTGTATGAGTCTGATGTGCTAGTGTCCATGTCCCCCCTGTCAGTGTGAGCCGATATGTCTTCCACGCCTCTAGACAATATCTGGTCAGCATCTTGCTCCGATGCCCCTCCTTGGCCTGTTATGCACTGGGTCGGATTTAGGCCGAATGAGCCGACCCGGCAGCGTTTAAAGACGAATTTTGGTCCTTAAATGAAACACGTGGCCTGTTGCCCGAGGTGTCCCCGTGCTGGTGGACTGCTTCCTCATTCCTTTCGGATTCCTCGCAGTCCCGAGCAAAATGACCCTCTTTCCCACACCTGTAGCACTGAACAGGTCGCCTAGGGGATGGGCTACGGCGATGCTGTGGTGACATAAGAGCAACTGTAAGGTGCCTCAAACTCTCACACACCTGGTCCAATCTCCCGTTGGTCTCTGAGATACCTGCTACCAAGGTGTCCAACTTCGCCTCCACGCCCCTGGAAGATAAAGGATGCGAGCCCGCACTCGATGGTCGGCAAGTGTTGATTCCAAAACCTGAAGAACTGGTAGCCGGTGGCGTGCCTGGGGAGCTGGGAAGGGCGAGTGTCGAGCGCCGAGAAGCGTCATTACTCCTGGGTGGCCGCTCATACTGGGAGTACCTTCCCACTGCATTCCCTCGCACTGCTGGACCTTGGGGCACTCGGTGATGGGAGTCGTATCCTTTGGAACCTGAGGAACCGTGGATCGCTATGGCATTGTGCTGGAAGGTTTGGGCCCGATCGATAGCCTCCTCCATGGAGGAGTTCCTCGCATTGGAAATGTATCCTGCCAGACTCTTATCCTGTAATCCCTGGCCAAATCTCATTACTGCGATTTGTTCCACTTCCCATCGTGGCACATGTTTGTAGGCCCGATGAGCCAAGTGATGGGCCCTATCTGCCCAATCAGCGATATCCTCTTCTGGTTCCTGCTGGGCCTGGTTAAACTTCATCATGGCTACATCCAGAACTTCCCTATCGCCAAATCGCTTGATCATCTTATGCATCATGCGATTATAATCGATCGACGGTTCTCTGTCCAGTAAGTGATTGTAAAAATCACTTGCCTTACCCTTGAGGCACCACCCTAACTGTGTCAATAACGTAGGCCCGCTCCAGTCCTTTTCCGAGGCATAAGACGTAAAAGGGCGGTAGAAGGTGGCCCAATCTGACTTCCCGTCATAGTCCAACGCCCGAGGTAATGTGCGGAAGGTCTCTTTCTGCTGGCGATAACCTGTCCGCCTGCTGCGGGATAGAGAGGCATCCGAATCGGAAGTCCGAGAGCTGTGTGACGAGTGTCGAGCTGTCCGTCTCCTTGATCGAGTCGATCGATGGTGGGAGGGGCTCCCCTGCCAAGTACCTTGCCGGCCACTAGCCCTGGAGTAAGCTGGTGACTGAGGTCGGCGTCCACGTTGTCTGCCGCTGGCGGCACCCCTAGAGGAACGGCGGGTACCCGTTTCGCTGGACGAGGACGATGAACGACTTCCTGCCCCCTGACCTGAGGGCCCGGGGCCCTGTTGGGACGGGTCCGCCTCAAACGGTATAGCAGCCATCAAATCGGGTGTGGCCCGAAGGCGGTTGATATCATAAATGTTGTCCTCCGTGATCACGTGGCGATGCCAAAACTTGATAATGCGAACGGCCAATGTATCTCCTACACCCGGTAGCAGCTGCAGCTCAGCAGCCGAAGCAGAGTTTATCTTGATTAGAGCCATTGTGCTGGTGTCGAAAACTAAAGCTCAAATATATCGTGCCATGCCTGGTAATAGGCCTTAGATCTGGGGCCAGGCACCTCACATGTATATCACACCAAACAAAAAAACAAACAACAAAAAAAAACACAGACACCAATGGCCACACTTAAGGTTCCAATGTTCAGAGATAGAGATAAATGTTCCACAAAGAAAAATAAGCACTGCACAGTCAATAATGTAAATGATGGGGGCCAGGTGGGTTTCAAGCAACATAAAACACTGCACACTTAATTGGTACCTAAATCACTTGAGGCTTAGACAAAAACTGGGCACTTACTGCACTTGCAAAACTGGAAAATCTGATATGGCAGGCACTTTGAGGAACTTTAACAAGCAATGTGCCTGATTTTCATAAGCACTGGGCTGAGGGTTCTCAAAAACACTTTTTTCAGGTGAACGTGTGGAACTGTGTGCAGGGCGAATCACCATCCACCTTAAATCTGGTATGAACACAAACTCACTGGCTCACTTAATGTATCTGTTCCCCCTGAGCCGTTACTTCTGTAGAAAGCCTAGAACAGGTTACGTCTAGCTAACAGTAGAAATGAGAAAATAACAGACCTGTAGCAAGCACCCTGCAGAGCTGGGAGCGGCGTCGCTGTAGTAAACACACTGGAGACGGATGCGCTCGGGAACGACAGCCTGAAATCCTCCGCGAGCGGATTCGTAAACAATACAGGTCGGGTATGCTCATGAACGGTGGCCCGTAATCCGTGTGAATGGTGGTACTCGTCTCCCCTTCAAAGAACTTGGGGACCGCGGGAATCGGTGCTTGGGGGACAAGACAATAAAATGCAACAAATCCGGGGAAATAATCCGTATAAAACACTGATAACTGGAACTTATGGAGAATCTTGGGGGATTGCACGAGATGTGGAATAAAACATATGCACAAAAAAACAGGGGTTGAAATATCTTGGGCACCGCTATTGAACAACAAACCGAAGAACATCTATGGTGCAACCAAAGCCAGTAATTCGAGACTGGAACCGTTGAACACTATCTAAGACGTCTTGACTGAAGTCAGCAGAACGATGATGCAGATATCTTGGCGAGGTCCTCTTGATCACCGCGTGGGAACGTTTACTCACTGCGCCAATGTAGAGGTGACCCACGTGTTACAACAATAGTACAGTAATATTACACCTGGAACTGTCGTCGTAGGGAGAGGTAGGGCTGGTAGGGCAGGTGGAGCAAGTCTAGGCTCCTCAGGAAGGGTAGGACAGAGGGAGTCAATGCCTCTTTAGGGGCCCTATGGGCACATATCCTAAGTGCCAGTGGTGCCGGGTAGGCGTCGTCCGCGCTGGGTCACATGCAGTTCAAATCTGGCCCACTCGGCCTGCGCGGGTAGGCTGTGCGCCGTCGCCGTCCACCAATCAGGGCACAGCCCTGCCTATACTGTAAAATGTCTCCTTTGGCGGGCACTTTGAATGTGGTTCCCTCTACATTACCAAACAAGTAACTGATAAAAGAAAAAATAACCCGTGGCTCACAAGTGGCATAATTAAATCAATCAACAAAAAACATGAATACGAAAAGAAATTTAGGAGTGGCCTAGTTTCAATGGAAGTAGTTAAAAGGTACTCATCAGTGCTTACCAGTATCATAAGAAAAGCAAAACTTTCATATTATGAGACTAGATTCAAAGAAGCAAAAGGCAACATGAAAAGCACATGGAATACCATCTCTAACATCCTGGGAACTAAACAACACTCCCACAACCAGATAACACTCTCTAAGGATGGCCTTACACTGTCATCTGACTTAGAAATGGCGAATGAATTTTAATAGCTTCTTTTCATCGATTGGTGCTAACCTTGCAAGTAAAATCCCACAGACTCAGACACATATCAACACATATCTCTCAGGCAGCTATCCAAACTCTCTTCTCCTCTCACCAGTCAGCCCGTCAGATGTTGTGTCCATCATACACTCACTAAAAACCAAAGCTGGGAACATCAGTTAAATCCCATCCATTGTTTACAAGAGCGCCTCCCATGCCCTTGCGCCACCTATAGCTCTGCTGTTCAACAAATCCCTTGAGTGTCATACCTTCCCTGATATCCTTAAAAAAGCAAGAGTAACGCCAGTTCATAAAGGAGGTAATCCGTCAGACATAAACAACTATAGACCAATATCGAACCTACCCATACTATCAAAAATATTTGAAAAAATTATCTACAAACAGCTCTACTCCTATCTCATAAAATTCGACATTCTTAGCCCCTGTCAGTTTGGCTTCCGCTCTCAAAAGAGTACCAACGATGCAATTATTAGTCTCCTTGATATAATTTACTCAGCCCTTGACAAAAATGAGTTTCCAATTGGACTCTTCATTGACCTGAGAAAGGCCTTTGATACTGTTAATCACGATTACCTCTTATGTAAACTCCATCATTATGGAATCCGAGGCCATGCACTGGACTATATCCAATCCTATCTTAGTGATAGACACCAATGTGTAGCCATCAATAATATAATCTCTCCCATTCTACCAATAACCGTTGGAGTGCCACAGGGCAGCATCTTGGGACCTCTTCTATTTCTTATATACATTAATGATCTGCCTAATGTCTCTAACATTCTGAAACCTATTTTGTTTGCTGATGATACTACCCTCATCTACTCCAACCCCAACCCACATACACTAAATGATGTTGTTAATAATGAACTAAAAAAAGTCCACTTATGGATGTCAACCAACAAACTAACACTTAACATAGAAAAGACCTACTACATCCTATTTGGAAGCAAATCTACAAATGCAATTCAGCTTCAGATTGACAATGTAAACATTAGCAATAAAAATGATGGAAAGTTTCTTGGCATATTCCTAAACAAGAGACTCAACTTCAGTACCCACATACAACACATAACTAAGAAAGTCTCTAAAACAGTTGGTATACTCTCCAAAATCAGATATTATGTTCCTAACTCTGCTCTCATCTCTCTATATTATGCACTAATCTATCCCTATCTCAACTATGGTATCTGTGCATGGGGTTCAACCACTGCAAGCCACCTCAAGTCCATCATCACCCAGCAAAAATCTGCTATCAGAATAATATCAAATTCTGCTTTCAGACAACACACAGCCCCCTTGTTTAACTCCCTAAACATGCTAAACATAATCTCACTCCACAAATTCTATTGTGTCAACTACATTTACAAAATCCTGTTCTTAAATGCAAATCCTTGTCTGAAACTCTTCCTGGACAGATGTAATAGGACCCATTATCACCACACCAGAAATAAATATCTCTTTGATATCACCAGAGTTAAACTTAATCTGTGTAAACACTCTATGCAAATAAAGGGACCCAGTTTATGGAACTCACTCCCTACTGAATTGAAAAGCTGTCCAACTTTTACATCATTCAAAATCAATACTAAAAAGTACCTAATTTCATCTTCATAGTTTTTCACTTTTTGCCTTAAAATTGCACTGTATCACATGCTACCCAATCTCCCAACCTTTATGTTCCCAATTTGAACATCTTTACCATTGTGATCATTGCTGTTTTCTTATATGTGCTGCCAATCTGTTGTATGGTGTTTATAAATCTTGTTATCTGTATCTTTTGCTACCCAGTCTCCCAATCTTTATGTACCCATTCTGAACATCTTTACCATTGTGATCATTGCTGTCTTATATGTGCTGTCAATTTGCTGTATGGTGTCTATTAATCTTGTTTAAATTACTAATCAAGCTGTCAATGTAATCAATCAGAGCTTTAATATACTTACTTATCTCTCTCATCTCATTTTTCTCTTGTAATGTATCTTTATCATTTATCAATTCTGATTGAAATTACCTACTTAAAATTATCTGCTAGATTAAGGACCTGCCCGAAACGCTGCGCGTACTAGTGGCTTTACAAGAATGTAAATACTGTACTATCCAATGTAATCTCACAAACCCAATGTACCTTCTTGTATATATATAAATAAATAAATAAATAAATAAATAAATATGAAGTCTTAATTCAATTTCCGTGCTACGTCATTCAGTTTGGCATCAAATTGTTCGCAATATGGTTCTCTGAGGGGATATATCCATATGAGGTCAAAAGGCGCAGTAGTCATTTGACCTTCCTTCTCCTCCAGATCCTGCTCGTCCGCCTCTGGTCCGTCCTCCCGCTTCTTGCCCTCCTTCTTTACTCAGTTTACCCATGCCCCCTAACCCTGACTTCGCTGACCCTGATCCTGACTCTGTGCTTTTTTAGCGTGCTGTGTTCCTTCTTCACCTTTGTTTCTTCTTTGCTTTCTGTTGCTCTCCTCTCTCTCTTTGCTGATGTCTTTTCTCCAGTGGAACATCCGTGGAGTTTATGCCAATTTCCTTGACCTCCAACTTCTCATTTCACAGTTTTCGCCTCTTTGTGTCTGTCTCCAGGAACCGATGCTTGGTTCTCGTCCTGGTCGCTTCCGTGGCTATTCTTTTCTCTCACCTCATAATTCTTCTGCTCTCTTGATTCGTTCCGATGTTCCCTTTGTCCCCTTACTTTTTTCCTCGCCTCTCCACTGTTCTGCCGCCCGTATCTTTGTGCGTAGGTGGTACATGGTTTGTTCTATTTATCTACCCCCCACTGTCCCACTTTCTCTTCCCGATCTTAAACACCTCCTAGACTCCTTGCCGGAGCCTGTGCTCCTGCTGGGTGATTTCAATTGTCGTCATGCCCTTTGGGGTGATGTGCTGACAAACACCCGGGGTCGCCTCCTTGAACCTTTCATCCTCTCTTCTTCCCTGTCCCTTCTTAATTCTGGTGAGCCCACTCATTTGGACTCTCGGACTCGCTCCCTTTCTTGTCTTGATCTTTCTCTGTGCTCGTCATCCCTTTCCTTAGATTTTGGGTGGCGAGTCCTTGATGACCTCCATGGCAGTGACCATTTTCCTATCCTTGTCACTTTTTTCTCCTTTCGCCCTCCTCTCTCCTTCCCTAGGTGGCGGTTTGCCGAGGCTGACTGGCGCCTCTTTACTCTCCGTGCTACTATTTCCGACCTCTCCATTTTACCTCTCCCTCGCGCCCTCCTTCTTTTTCATGGCACTGTCTTTGACGCTGCCCTCCACTCTATTCCTCGCTCTTCCTCTCGGGGAACGCAGAAGTGCGTTCCCTGGTGGAGTTTGGACTGTGCTCGGGCTGTCCGCTGTAAGCGTGCAGCCTGGAAGAGACATCGCCGCCGGCAGACGGTTGAGTCTTTTCTTTTGTTTCGGAAGGTGAGTGCGGTGGCTCGTAGGACCATCCGTGCGGCTAAACGTGCTTGCTGGGAGACTTATGTCTCCACCGTTACGTCCGAAACTCCTCTTCCACTGGTCTGGAAGCGTATCCGCAAGATTGCGGGTAATTTCGTTCCCGATGTCTCACAGGTCCTTCGCCTTCATGGTACTCTTGTGGCGCACCCATTGCAGGTTGCAACCGAACTGGGTTCCCATTTCTCTTCTGTTAGTTCTGGTTCTCGTCTCCCCCAATCCTTCCTTCTTCGTAAGCCTCTCCTTGAATCTCGTCCTTTAAATTTCTGTACTTATCTTCATCTTCCCTATAATGATCCCTTCTCTCTCTCTGAACTTCAATCTGCCCTAGCCCTTTGTGGTTCTACGGCAGCGGGCTCCGATGGCATTCATTATGAAATGCTTCGCCATCTCCCTCCGTGCACGTCTCAGTATTTACTGAGGCTGTACAACTGGGTCTGGGAGTCGTCGTCAGTCCCTGAAGACTGGCTCGATGCTGTTGTCCTCCCTGTTCGGAAACCAGGGTCTCTCGGGTCATCCCCCAAGGACTTCCGCCCTATTGCTCTCACGAGTTGTGTCTGCAAGCTCTTTGAACGTATGGTCAACGTTCGTTTGATGTGGTTCTTAGAGCACTATCGCCACCTCTCCCCTTCTCAATTTGGTTTTCGCAAGTGCCACAGCACAACAGATGTCCTGGTGAACTTGGAGGTCTATATTCGTACTGCTTTTGCTGCGAAGACCTCCGTTGTTGCCGTCCTTTTTGACCTGGAAAAGGCTTACGACACTACCTGGCGGTATCATATTCTGTCTCAACTTCATTCTTTTGGCCTTCGTGGGAACCTCTCGCTCTTCCTCCGGAGCTTCCTCTCTCGTCGTTCCTTTCGTGTGCGGCTTGGTACTGCTCTCTCTGCCCCTTTTCAGCAGTATGAGGGTGTTCCCCAGGGTAGTGTTCTGAGCACTACTCTTTTTCTAGTTGCCCTCAACGGTCTTCTTTCCTCTCTTCTTTCTGGCGTCTTCTCTGCTCTCTATGTTGATGATCTTACCCTTTGCTGTCGGGGTGATGATTCACCTCTCCTTCAACAGCGGCTTCAACTTGCGATTGATGCCGTGTCGTCTTGGGCCACCGATCATGGCTTCAAGTTCTCTGCGTCTAAGACTTGTGCCATGACTTTTACTCGGAAGCATGTCGTTCTTCTTCCCTCTTTGTCGCTTTATGGTCATCCCATTGTGTACAGGGATTCCGCGAAGCTTTTGGGGTTGGTCTTTGACACTCGTTTTTCTTGGTCAGCCCATATCTCTTACCTCCGAGTTGAATTTGCCCTCGCATCCCATTGGTCATTGGACTCGATTTACAGTCTCCGTGGTGTAGTGGTAAGACACTCGCCTGGCGTTCCGCGAGCGCTATGTCATGGGTTCGTATCCTGGCCGGGGAGGATTTACTGGGCGCAATTCCTTAACTGTAGCCTCTGTTTAACGCAACAGTAAAATGTGTACTTGGATGAAAAAACGATTCTTCGCGGCAGGGGATCGTATTCCAGGGACCATAGGATTAAGGACTTGCCCGAAACGCTATGCGTACTAGTGGCTGTACAAGAATGTAACAACTCTTGTATATATCTCAAAAAAAAAAAAAAAAAAAAAAAAAGAATGCTCTAAGGCCCTTAACCTCCTTAATGTTTTGTCCCATACTTCTTGGGGAGCGGATAGGTGCACGCTCCTCTATTTGCACTCCTCTCTCGTCCTGTCTAAACTCGATTATGGTTGCCCTGCATACTCTTCTGCTTCTCCTTCTACTCTTCGCCGTCTTGATGCTTTGCACCATACTGGGTTGCGTCTCAGCTCTGGTGCCTTTCGTTCGACTTCCGCCCTTAGTTTGTATGTTGACACTGGCTTTCTCTCTCTTCAGGACCGCCGTGATCGCTACTGTCTTCGCTGTCTTGCGCGGTCCTTACAACATCCTTCCTCTCGCCTCTGTCGTGCATTGACTTTTCCTCCTCCTGTGGTTCCTGTTCCTCTTCATTGTCTCCCACTTTCTGTCCGGTTATCTCGCTTACAGGATTCTCTTTTTGTTCATATTTCTAATGTTTCTCCTCGCATTATTCCTTCCTTACCTCCGTGGAGAGTCCCCCTTCCCAAGTTTTGTATGTCCCTGACTTGTATTACTAAAGCCTTTACCCCTCCTACTATTCTGAAAAGCCTCTTCCTTGAGCACTTTTCTTCGCACTCCCACTCTATTTCCATCTTCACTGATGGGTCTAAGTCTGCGGACGGTGTGGGCTACATTATTATTTTTCCTGACCGTACTTATATGTGTCGCCTCCCTTCGGAGGCTAGCGTCTTTACGGCAGAACTTTATGCTATTCTCTATGCTCTTCGTCTCTTGCTTTCTCATTCTCATTCCTCCTTTGTGGTTGTAGTTGATTCTCGTAGTGCCCTCATGGCTCTGGAGTCTTTTAACCCTGTCCATCCGGTGGTCATCGAGATTCAACATTGGCTCTTTCTTATTTCTAGTAAATTTAAATCAGTAGTTTTGCTGGGTTCCCAGCCATATTGGTGTTTCTTTCAATGAGCGTGCGGATGCTGCCGCTAAGGAAGCTATCCGTTCTTGTTCCATCTCCCGTAAAAGTATTCCTTATTCCGACTTTTATCCTGTTATTCATTCTTCCACTCTTGCCCGTTGGCAGGGTTGTTGGTCCTCTGTGGTTAGTAATAAGCTGCGTACTCTCAAACGTAGTGTGTCCCCGTGGCCTTCCTCCTACCACCGTAACCGGCGGTGGGAAACTGCTTTGGCACGGCTGCGGGTTGGTCAAACCCGCTTAACCCATGGTCAATTAATGGAGCTCCGCCCTGCTCCTTATTGTCCGAATTGCGTTGTCCCTCTTACAGTTGTGCATATCCTTGTTGAATGTCCTGACTTTCAGGACGAGCGTGTGTCTTGCTTTCCGACCGTCCCTCGCGGTCACTTGTCCCTCGATAGAATTCTAGGTGAATCGGATACTTTTGATATCGTTCGCCTTATGCGTTTTTGTTCTCGTATTGGCATTCTTGGTGATATTTAGCGCCCTCTGATTATTTCGCACTTTGATGGTGCTTCATAGACTTCCCGGTTTGGTGCCTTCTTTTGATAATTACCTTACCTCTCTCGCCTTGGTTACCCTTTGCATTTCATCAACTGTGCCTACTCTCAACCCAAACGAAATTTTTTTCATCCTAAACCTGCTTCCAACACTAGTAGCACTGTACTATGCCTTCCCTTCATATCTGAACTCAAAACTTTTACCAATACCTTTCGTCCTCTTGACATTAAACTCGCCTTTCGTCAAACTAACACACTTCGTAGCAATCTAGTTCACACTGCTCCTCCTGCTTCTAATGCTGCTGGTGTCTACTCTATTTCCTGTTCGTCTTTTCCTCTCCAATACTTTGGCGAAACTGGCCGTACACTGAATGACAGACTTAAAGAACACAAGAGAAGTGTTAAGTCTGCAGACACTAACAATGCTCTCTTCTGCCATGTGAGGGATTCTAATCATCCCATTGATTGGTCTTCCTCCAAAATAATCTTTCCTGCCTCTACTCTACACAGACGCCGTCTTGTTGAATCGGCTCTAATACACAATGTACCCAACATGAACTTGAGTCCTGGCTTTGTTGCTGTGGACTCTTCCCTTTCACAGTATATACTCAAATGCTCTAATCTTTCTAACAAACGTGACCTTACATAAGCTTACCCTTTCCATTTACCTTTCTTTCTCTTTCCTTTCTTTCTCTTTTCTCTTTTTTCCTGTTCATTGTCTTCTCCTACGTTCCCTCGTTTTCCTCTTCTCATTATTTTCTCCTTCTCTTTCGGTGGTTATAATAGAAACTGCCTCGTATGGGCCAATAGGCCCTCTGCAGTTCCTACCACTTGCCCCTCTACTTCACCTTACTTTGCTTCTCATCTCTCGTGCCTGTTTATTGCCTGTCTCTACTTCCTCATCACAATCGACTTGAGAATGGTTTTATCTTATTAAATGTTTATTGTGTGTATACATAGGAAAGGTGACTTAGCAGGGTGTAGGTGGCATCAGCGTCATCAGAGAGATAACTACTGATGACCTATTGGGTCAAGATTATGTATAAAGAGTCCAGGAACGTTTTGTTTCTTGTAGCTGAATCCAGTTTTTATTTTTTTGGTTGGGGGTTCTCCTCTTTCTTCTCCTCCTCCTACTGCTTGGGGTTCTTCTCCTGCATCTTCTAATTCTCCTGCTCCTCCTTCCCCCTTGCGTCTTGTAACTCTAAAAAAAAGACAAATCCTAAAGGTTTTTTTCAGTTATATCGTACTAAGACTAGGGAAAGGATAGGTCCATTAAAAACTGAGACAGGTCAAATAACAGATAGTGATGAAGAGATGAGTAGTATTTTTAATAAATATTTTATCTCTGTATTTACTAAAGAGGAACTTAACAATTTGCCTTCAGCCGAACAAGTCTATGTGGGTGGGGAGGAGGACAGGTTGACGAGTTTAACAGTTACCAGGGAGGATGTAAATAAACAAATAGTAAAACTCAATCCAAACAAATTCCCTGGGCCGGATGAAGTGTTTACCAGGGTGCTTAAAGAATGCAAAGAGGAGCTTTGTGACCCACTGTCAACCATATTTAATAAATCAGTAGAGTCAGGCAGAGTGCCAGAGTCATGGAAGGTTGCTAATGTGGTACCAATTTTTAAGAAATGAGATAGATCACTCGCATCAAACTATCGACCAATTAACCTAACGTCTATTGTGGGAAAGTTAATTGAATCGATAATTGTAAATACAATTCGTCTTCATCTTGAAAAACATAAATTAATAAATGATTCGCAACATGGTTTTACAAATTGCCGTTCATGTTTAACAAATTTGCTATTATTTTATTTCAGCATAGTTGAGGCAGTTGATTGTGGTAAGGTTTGCGATGTTGAGTACCTTGACTTTAGCAAAGCTTTTCATACAGTGCCACATGAAAGACTGATTAAAAAGAAAGAGGCTCATGGCATTGGGGGTTATCTTGAGGTTATCTTGAGATGATTTCGGGGCTTTTTAGTGTCCCCGTGGCCCGGTCCTCGACCAGGCCTCCACCCCCAGGAAGCAGCCCGTGACAGCTGACTAACACCCAGGTACCTATTTTACTGCTAGGTAACAGGGGCATAGGGTGAAAGAAACTCTGCCCATTGTTTCTCGCCGGCACCTGGGATCGAGCCCAGGACCACAGGATCACGAGTCCAGCGTGCTGTCCGCTCGGCCGACCGGCTTCCATATACCGGGGTGCTATATAAAGTTGGATTAGAGCATGGCTATACCAAAGGAAACAAAGAGTTCGTGGCAAAATATTGTAAGTGGGGTGCCTTAAGGCTCTGTCCTGGGACCTCTGCTGTTTATAATATATATAAATGATTTAAATTCAGGTTTGATTAGCAACATTTGCAAATTTGCCGATGATACGAAAATCGGTAGGGAAATAAGCACGGAACAAGACTCAGTATCACTTCAAGTCGATCTAAATAAGGTTTTGAAATGGTCAAAAGATTAGCAGATACAGTTTATTGCTGATAAATGTAAAGTTTTGAGGCTAGTTAATGATGATAGAGTTATAAGATTCGAACTAGATGGTACTGAGATTGCGAAAGGGATCTGGGAGTTATGATAAGTAAGAATTTAAAACCAAAGGATCAACGCATGAATGTTCGTAATAAGGCAAATAGGACACTGGGATTTATTAATCGAAGCGTTAGTAACAAAACACCTGGTGTTGTCTTCAGCTATATCTTGCTCTGGTTAGGCCCCATTTAGATTATACAGTTCAGTTTTGATCGCTGTACTATAGAATGGATATAAATTCACTTGAATGTGTCCAGCGTAGGATGACAAAGTTAATTCCCAAAATTAGAAACCTGTCATATGAAGAAAGATTAACAAAGCTTAAATTGCATTAAATGGAAAGGTAAAGAGTTAGAGGTGACATGATAGAGGTTTACAAGTGGATGAATGGACATAACAGGTGGGATATTAATAGGGTATTAAAAGTATTAACACAAGACATAACACGAAAAATGGGTATAAATTGGATAAGTTTAGATTTAGAAAGACTTGGGTAAATACTGGTTCAGTAACAGGGTTGTTGATTTGTGGAACCCGTTGCCGCGTGGCGTGGAGGACGCGGGGTTTCTCGATTGTTTCAAACGTGGGTTGGACAAATATATGAGTGGGATTGGATGGTTATAAATAGGAGCTGCCTCATATGATCCCTTTCGCAATTCAACTTCTCAATCTCAACACCATCTAGCTCGTATCTTGTAACTCTATGATAATTACCTAGCCTCAGAACTTTACATTTATCAGCATTAAACTGCATCTGCCAATCTTTTGATCATTTCAAAACCCTATTTAGATCAACTTGAAGTGATAGTGAGTCTTCTTCCGTGTTAATTTCCCTACCGATTTTAGTACCATCGGTAAATTTGCAAATATTGCTGCTCAAACCTGAATCTAAATCATTTATATATATTATATAAACAACAGAGGTCACAGAACAGAGCCTTGAGGTACTCCACCTACAACTTTTGCCACTCTGACTTAACTCCATATATACTAACTCTTTGTTTCCTTTGATACAGCCATGCCTTAATCCAATTTAATATAGCATCCCCATTACCTTGGGTCTTTATCTTTTTAATCAGTCTTTCATGTGGCCCTGTATCAAAAGCTTTGCGAAAGTCTAGGTTCACAACATCACAAACTTTACCACTATTAACTGCTTCAACTAGGTTGGAATAAAATGAGCAGATTTGTTAAAAATGAACGGCAATTTGTAAACCAAAGTTGTGAAACATTGATGTTTTTCAAGATGAAGACGAATAGTATTTGCAATTATTAATTCAAGTAACTTCCCCATAAGAGACGCTAGGCAAATTGGTCGATATCTTGACACAAGTGATCTATCTCCTTTCTTAAAAACTGGTATTACATTAGTAACCTTCACGACTCTAGCACTATGCCTGACTCTAGTGATTTATTAAATATGGTAGACAGTGGCTTGCAAAGCTCCTCTTTGCATTCCTTAAGCATCCAGGCAAACACTTCGTCTGGCCCTGGAGATTTGTTTGGATTGAGTTTCACTATTTGTTTAATAACATCCTCCCTGGTAACTGCTAAACTAGTCAACCTGTTCTCGTCCCCCACCCACACTGACTTGTTTGGCTGAAGGCATAATGTTAAGTTCTCTCTAGTAAATACAGAGATAAAATATTTATTAAAAATATTACTCATCTCGTCGTCATTATTAGTTATCTGACCTGTCTCAATTTTTATTGGAACGATCCTTTCCCTAATGTTTGTTCAATATAACTGAAAAAAAACTTTAGGATTTATCTTTGCTTACCCTGCTATGCGAATTTCAAAGTTTTATTTTGCCCTACTTATCCATTTTTTAACATTTCTAATCAGTTGGATGAATTCTTGTTCTAAACCAACTTCCCCATTTTTAATCCTTTTGTATCAAGGTCTCTCTCTACCTGTAAGGTTCTTCAGATCCTTTGTTATCCATTTTAGGTCATTATTATTCGATCTATTCAATTTGTACGGTATACTATGTTCCTGTGCTTTGCTTGGAATATTTTTAAATAAGTTATATTTTGAGTCAACATCGAAATCCCTTTTTACATCACCCACCGTTGGGTTCACTTCTGGCTCCAAGCCCGGCCCACCCCAAATGCCTAGGACTTTTCAATCTTCTTTTCACCCAAAAACTTTCTTAGGCCATTAAAATCAGCTTTTCGAAAATCTGGAACTTTAACAGAATTTTCTCCTACAAATCTATTCCATTCTATGATAATCTAATTTCTTTGTGATCACTGTTCCCAAGCTCACTCTCTATTTCGATGCCATTAATTTGTGTTTCCCTGTTAGTTAACACCAAGTCTAAAAAATTATTTTCCTTCATTAGTTCCTTAATGTGTTGCTTAAGAAAGCAATCATCAATTAATTCTAAAAAAATATTCTGCTTCGTTATTCCCTGTTTTGCCACTCTAGTTTATTCCATTAAAATTAAAGTCACCCATGACACAAATACTGTTAGACCTAGATGCTCTAGATATTTCATCCCATAGATGCTTTGCTTCAATTCTGTCTAAGTTTGGTGGTCTGTATATAACTCCAATTATAAGATTTCTAGCTTTTTCGTTTAATTCTAACCAAATAGTTTCTGTGTGTGGCTCAGTTTTGATTCCCTCTTTGAGACTACATTCAAATTTTCCCTAACATATATGGCTACTCCTCTTTCTCGTCTAATAGATCTATCTGTGTGAAATAGTTTAAATCCATTTATTTGATATTCAGCTAATAGTTGTCTGTTTTCTACATTCATCCATGTTTCAGTAAATGCAATAATATATATTGTTTCTATGTAAAATAGAGCATTTAAATCGTTTATTTTGTTTGTAGACGCCTACTGTTCGTGTAACATACCCTAAGTGTATTGTTATTTTATTCCTTTCTCTTTCCCCTGTTCATTTTGCCAATTTTTTCCCCCACAAACACATAATTTTTATTTCTAAGACAAAAAATGGGACAGAAATAACCAATAACAACAAGAACAAAACAATCAACAGAGACAATCTTGGATCATAATCCTAATTACATTACCGAATCTTTAAGAATTTACAGGCGGTAATTGGTAATTAATCCTTGTCTACGGTAATTAGGAGGAGGGATATCTAATGCTTCAATTTGCAGGTGTTCTGTGGAGCGATTGAACCGTCAATTCTCGGGCGCTGAACGATGCTTGTTATCTGCAAATGATTCAGATTGAACGCTCGTTAATAACAAAGTTAATTGAACTATTTTTCACAGTTTTCTTTTAAATATATTGAAGACTTTTATCGTTGTTTAAAATACAATGATTACTGTCTAATAATAATGATTTTGTGTATGTGAAAATGTGTGCATTGTATAATTATGTTTGTATAAATATATATGTATTATGAATGTGCTAATACAAACACACACACATCAAGATATCACATAAAGATATGTGGAGAATTAAGACAGGTGAAGATATACAGAAACTACAGGACGACCTCGACAAACTGGAGGAATAGTCTAGAAAATGGCTACTAAAGTTCAACTCAGGAAAGAGTAAATTAATGAAATTAGGCGAAAGGAGCAGAAGGCTGAACACAAGGTACCTTCTGGGAGGTGAAATCCTGCAAGAGTCAGATAGAGAGAAAGATCTGGGGGTTGATATCACACCAAACATGTCCCCAGAGGCCCACATTAAAAGAATATCATCAGCGGCATATGCTAGACTGGCCAACATAAGAACTGCCTTTAGAAACTTGTGTAAGAAATCGTTGAGGACCTTGTATGCCACTTATGTCAGACCAATCCTGGAGTATGAAGCTCCAGCCTGGAGTCCATACCTAGTTAAACACAAGACAAAGTTAGAGAAGTTAGAACAAACAATACTACCCATTTGCCTGCGCTGCGTGGCATATGCCATCCATGTAAACACAGACCAAGACGCCTGCCACGCTTGGGTCGCTGCTAATCTTGCACAATTATAAGTAAACAACTTCTAATTTATCCATGACGGGGAGTAGACACCTGCTGCTCCTGGGGACTGCCGGGAAATGGAATGCCATTATTGACCTTTGGGTCACGACGCTGTCATCTGGCACTTCTCTCCCACGGCCAACTTTTCCATATGTTGGGCCCCTGATAGCTTAGGGCCACAGGCACGTTTGTAACAAACTAGCTGTTGTAGGAATGATCCAGAATGTTTTATCTACGCGTGGGAGAATGGGAAGCTGGACCCACGTGGTGACCCGGGAGCATCCCCTGGGGGGGTTGGCGGTGAAAATAATTGCCGCCTTTGTTCACAGTTTCGTATAATTGCCGCCTTTGTTCACAGTTTCGTATAATTGCCGCCTTTGTTCACAGTTTCGTATAATGAATTATTTTACAGAATTCACTTATCTAGAGAAATTAGTCTTCATTCAAATTGTATAATATTCCTGGTTATAGTATCAAGAATAATATAGTACCAGAATAATGAGTTAAGTCACCATCAGTGACGTCACTAGCGGGACTAGACTTGGAGGCGGAAGGATTTGGGCGACCTTAGGTCACGAAGGTCACCAAAGCTCCATATTTTTGGTATTTTCTCAAAGGTCAAATAGCCATTTTGTAAACGGAAATAGCTCTTCCCTAGATGCTTGTGTAATTAACGTCAGTTAAAAGAATTCAACCAATCTGGATCATTCAGTGCAAGAGAGATTAGTTGTTAATCTTAAACACCTAGGAGCAATGTAGTAAAGCCAAGCGTAAGGATACAGATCTGGGCGTCTGGGTAGAGAAGCATGTGGGAAGGACAGTGTGGGATCCGGAGCAACACAGGGAAGGTGTCCACTCCACCTCTTCCCAGGACCTTAGCACTAACATCTAGCTGGTCGCCAAAAAGGTAGAGTTGCTGTAAGAGTGTTGATATAGGGAATAGGTCAACTCATTGCCGAAGTAGGAAGTGTTCAGGTTAGGGAGTGCATTGATTTACATTTTGTTTAGTTTTTGAATAAACCATTTAGCTATTAAATGGTCTTTTTTATTAATTTCAATTTTGTATAATTAATTTGGATGGTCCCGTACCACGTGGGTAGCCGGAGAGGCAGAGTGGAGTTGGGCGCCGACTCTAACACCGAATCAGAATTCATTATTCCCTTTGATTGTTAATTAATTCCACACTTACGGATATCCAAGTCATATATTACTAGTGGGGGATCATGCCCCAAAGTTTATTGATTAGCATGATCGATCCAGACCTTGATCATTGCTCAGTGTTACTGGTCTGGTGGTGGCAGCGAAGGCGATTCTAGAGTTTTGTTAGAAGTCTATTTCACGACATATGGGTTGTAGAATCTTATGTCGGTCAATCGTCTTAAGACCATGTGGCGTGGGATCGGCTCAAGTAACAGTTTTGGGGTCCCTTGGTCGAGAGAGCTAAAGTAGAATACGGGTGCATAGAGAGGTAGAGAACGAATTACGAAGAACAGAATGGAACCCCCCCCCCCCCTGTGTTACACGTTGACAGTGGTTTGTTTCTTTCTCAGTTCTCCGGTTGGCTCATCGGGTAGGAAATGGTGTCTGGCGCCAGCTTGGTCTTAAGGCGCCGGGAGTTTGCTGGTCTTTGTGAACCTCTGGTGTGTCCTGGCTCTGTGGTGGGCCCTGGCTCTGTGGTGGGCCCTGGCTCTGTGGTGGGCCCTGGCTCTGTGGTGGGCCCTGGCTCTGTGGTGTGTCCTGGCTCTGTGGTGGGCCCTGGCTCTGTGGTGGGCCCTGGCTCTGTGGTGGGCCCTGGCTCTGTGGTGGGCCCTGGCTCTGTGGTGTGTCCTGGCTCTGTGGCCCACCACGGCTGAGGTCACACCAGGAGCCCACCACGGCTGAGGTCACACCAGGAGCCCACCACGGCTGAGGTCACACCAGGAGCCCACCACGTCTGAGGGCACACCAGGAGCCCACCAAGATCCACCTACTCCCAGCACCTCTCGACCAAGATGGCGCCGGACACCGTCTACCCGCCCAAAGAACCATCCAGAAAACATTCAAAATGAATCATCTTTCCTGTGACCCCGGGCGATATGTGCGCCAAGCGTCGTAACAATCTTGACCGTTGAATAATGCCAGACAACAGTGTCAACACCCTATGGGTAAACTGGCATAACGGAACGTGATCTGGCTGCCCCCAAGCCGAGTAGGTGTCTAGACGTCCGCTCGTCTTCAGAGATGAAACAGGATGAATCAACTTTGTTATGTTAAGCACAGTTCACAGGACGCCTTGATGCATCTATTGTCGGGTGTCCCTGGGTGGTCGATAGATAGGCTTCCAGTTGGTTCTGTGTGTGGGATGTGTGTCTGATGTAAAGCGAGGCAGTTTTCCTGCCAACTGGCGACTTATGTTTCCTCGACACACACCAACGACGGGGTGCACACGGCCCTGAAGGGTAGCTGCCCCAAACCCAACAACAACAACAACAGTATAAATGTAATTAAAGTCCATAACCAAGCAGTGGCCTCATGTCTACCTTACAACTGTGATCAGCCACAAGCGTCACCAAATACCACACATATAACCTGGATAACATCAGTGGTGTATGCAAAGTTATCAAACATATATATAGTCTGATGAAACTTGGAAAAGAAAGCTTTCAGGTCTTATACCACTAACTGTAGACCTTCACTAGAATATCCAGCCCCACTGTGGCAGCCTCACCTACAACAACACTAAGGCTTACTAAATTGTTGCAGACGACCCTGTCTAGGGCTGGAGCCCAGTCGGCCCTGTCTAGGGCTGGAGCCCAGTCGGCCCTGTCTAGGGCTGGAGCCCAGTCGACCCTGTCTAGGGCTGGAGCCCAGTCGGCCCTGTCTAGGGCTGGAGCCCTGTCGGCCCTGTCTAGGGCTGGAGCCCAGTCGGCCCTGTCTAGGGCTGGAGCCCAGTCGACCCTGTCTAGGGCTGGAGCCCGGTCGACCCTGTCTAGGGCTGGAGCCCAGTCGGCCCTGTCTAGGGCTGGAGCCCAGTCGGCCCTGTCTAGGGCTGGAGCCCAGTCGGCCCTGTCTAGGGCTGGAGCCCTGTCGGCCCTGTCTAGGGCTGGAGCCCAGTCGACCCTGTCTAGGGCTGGAGCCTGACTGAGGTGGTTGGCGAGGAGAAGGGCGAGGTAGGAGTTATGAGGAAAGCCTAAGAAACTTCTTCTCACCATTTTGGGAAACATGAAGGATATGAGGCGACAAGACTTGTAAGATTTGTAAGACACATTTGTAAGACACATTTGTAAGATACATTTGTAAGACACATTTGTAAGACACATTTGTAAGATACATTTGTAAGACACATTTGTAAGATACATTTGTAAGACACATTTGTAAGACACATTTGTAAGACACATTTGTAAGACACATTTGTAAGACACATTTGTAAGACACATTTGTAAGACACATTTGTAAGTCACATTTGTAAGTCACATTTGTAAGTCACATTTGTAAGTCACATTTGTAAGTCACATTTGTAAGTCACATTTGTAAGTCACATTTGTAAGTCACATTTGTAAGTCACATTTGTAAGTCACATTTGTAAGCCACATTTGTAAGCCACATTTGTAAGTCACATTTGTAAGACACATTTGTAAGACACATTTGTAAGACACATTTGTAAGACACATTTGTAAGACACATTTGTAAGACACATTTGTAAGACACATTTGTAAGACACATTTGTAAGACACATTTGTAAGACACATTTGTAAGACACATTTGTGAGACACATTTGTAAGATTTTTAGGAAAAAGGACAAAACAAGATTAACTTTAATCTTGTAAGACACATTTGTAAAACACTTGTAAGACACATTTGAAAGACATTTGTAACTCAAATGTAAATTTCAACTCAAATTAGCCATGTGAGTGTTAACAATAACTTATTCAGTGTAAGATTAATGAGCAAGTGGAATGAGATACAAGTGGTGATGGGCGAGGCTACACTATTGTAGCCACAATGTCTGGGGGACAATTATATAATAGGCTACCTGCGACAGAAAGGCAAGGCCCAGGAGCTGAAGCTCATCATGCAAGAACATATAAGTGAGTATAACCTGGGGTGAGGCATAAGGAACAAAGACTGTTATGAGGGGTCGAGGTATAACCCAAAAAACGTAATATACCAGACAGTTATTGTCAGGTTTGTAATGGAGAGCAGAGTGCGCGGCAGTACACTTTTTAAATTTAACATCATGTAATTATCATAAAATATAAACAATAAAATGCCCCCAAAGTATTAAAGCAAACACAAAATTATTTAGTAAATTTGTTTTATATATTAAAGAAGTGTGGTAGTGGGAATAGATGAGAGTGGTTGAGGAGTAAAAGGTGGGAGCGGAGGGTGGAGGAGGTGGCGACGCAGGTGCCGGCCGCCATGGCGTCTCGCCCCACCACACGCCCTCAGTCTCAACGCGTCCACCACACCTACAGTGTCAACACGCCCACCACACCTACAGTGTCAACACGCCCACCACACCTACAGTGTCAACACGCCCACCACACCTACAGTGTCAACACGCCCACCACACCTACAGTGCCAGCACGCCCACCACACGCCCACAGACTCAACACGCCCACACTCAACGCGCCCACCACAGACACTACACTCAACAATAAAGGTAAGGTTATGGTAGTTAATGTTGGTCCTGTAGTTGTAACTGAGGCAGAGGAGCACAGCCCGCCGCCGCCGCCGCCGCCGCCATTGTTTACATTGAAAAACGTTCCTGACAAATTTTTAAAATTATATTTAAATTGTGTTTTACGGTTAATAACATAAGGTTAGCTTCTCAGTTCTTCAGCAAAGCTGAAAAGCTTGAACATGATTAGTTCTTTTTTTTTAATATTATAATGGAGACATTGGAGCCAGATGACCAGGTGTGTGGCCGGCTGCCTCCCTCACTTGTTTGAAGCGTGGGCGTGGGGGCGTGGCTGTATGGGCGTGGCTGTGTGGGCGTGGCTGTACGGGCGTGGCTGTGTGGGCGTGGCTGTGTGGGCGTGGCTGTATGGGCGTGGCTGTGTGGGCGTGGCTGTGTGGGCGTGGCTGTGTGGGCGTGGCTGTATGGGCGTGGCTGTGTGGGCGTGGCTGTGTGGGCGTGGCTGTGGGGGCGTGGCTGTGTGGGCGTGGCTGTGGGGCGTGGCTGTGTGGGCGTGGCTGTGTGGGCGTGGCTGTGTGGGCGTGGCTGTGGGAACATGGCTGTGGGAGCGTGGCTGTGTGGGCGTGGCTGTGTGGGCGTGGCTGTGTGGGCGTGGCTGTGGGAGCGTGGCTGTGGGATGTGACTGGGCGCGTGGGCGTGACTGTGGGGGCGTGGGCGTGGCTATGGGGACGTGGCTGTGGGTAGCGTCGCTGTGGTATCGTGGGTGTGGCTGTGGGGGCGTGGCTGTGGGTAGAGTGGCTGTGGTATCGTGGGCGTGGCTGTGGAGTCGTGGCTGTGTTGTCGTAGGCGTGGGGGCGTGGCTGTGTTGTCGTAGGCGTGGGGGCGTGGCTGTGTTGTAGGCGTGGCTGTGGGGGCGTGGCTGTGGGGGCGTGGCTGTGGGGGCGTGGCTGTGCGGGCGTGGCTGTGCGGGCGTTACTGTGGGGTCGTGGCTGTGGGGTCGTGGCTGTGGGGGCGTGGCTGTGGGGGCGTGGCTGTGGGGTCGTGGATGTGGGGTCGTGACTGTGGGGTCGTGACTGTGGTGTCGTGGGCGTGACTGTGGGAGCGTGACTGTGGGGGCGTGGCTGTGGGGGCGTGACTGTGAGGGCGTGACTGTGAGGGCGTGACTGTGGTGTCGTGGCTGTGGGGGCGTGACTGTGGGGGTGTGGGCGTGGCTGTGGTGTCGTGGGCGTGACTGTGGGGGCGTGACTGTGGGGGCGTGGCTGTGGGGGCGTGGCTGTGGGGGCGTGGCTGTGGGGGCGTGGCTGTGGGGGCGTGGCTGTGGGGGCGTGACTGTGGGGTCGTGGCTGTGGGGGCATGGCTGTGGGGGCGTGACTGTGGTGTCGTGGCTGTGGGGGCGTGACTGTGGTGTCGTGGCTGTGGGGTCGTGGCTGTGGGGGCGTGACTGTGGGGTCGTGGCTGTGGGGGCGTGACTGTGGTGTCGTGGCTGTGGGGGCGTGACTGTGGTGTCGTGGCTGTGGGGTCGTGGCTGTGGGGGCGTGACTGTGGGGTCGTGGCTGTGGGGGCGTGACTGTGGGGTCGTGGCTGTGGGGGCGGGCTGTGGGTGCGTGACAGTAGGGGGCGTGACTGTGGGGGCGTGGGCGTGGCTGTGGGGGCGTGGCTGTGGGGTCGTGGCTGTGGGGTCGTGGCTGTGGGGTCATGGCTGTAGTGTCGTGGCTGTGGGGGCGTGGCTGTGGGGTCGTGGCTGTAGTGTCGTGGCTGTAGTGTTGTGGCTGTGGGGGCGTGGGCGTGGCTGTGGGGTCGTGGGCGTGGCTGTGGGGTCGTGGCTGTGGGGGCGTGGCTGTGGGGTCGTGGCTGTGGGGGCGTGGGCGTAACTGTCGGAGCGTGGGCGTGGCTGTGGGGTCGTAGGCGTGGCTGTGGGGTCGTGGGCCTGGCTGTGGGGTCGTGGGCCTGGCTGTGGGGTCGTGGGCCTGGCTGTGGGGTCGTGGGCCTGGCTGTGGGGTCGTGGGGCTGGCTGTGGGGTCGTGGGGCTGGCTGTGGGGTCGTGGGCCTGGCTGTGGGGTCGTGGGGCTGGCTGTGGGAGCGTGGGCCTGGCTGTGGGGTCGTGGGCCTGGCTGTGGGGACGTGGGAGTAGCTGTGGGAGCGTGGGGCTGGCTGTGGGCCTGGCTGTGGGGACGTGGGAGTAGCTGTGGGAGCGTGGGCGTGGCTGTGGGAGCGTGGGCGTGGCTGTGGGAGCGTGGGCGTGGCTGTGGGAGCGTGGGCGTGGCTGTGGGGACGTGGGCGTGGCTGTGGGAGCGTGGGGCTGGCTGTGGGCCTGGCTGTGGGGACGTGGGCGTAGCTGTGGGAGCGTGGGGCTGGCTGTGGGAGCGTGGGCGTGGCTGTGGGAGCGTGGGGGCTGGCTGCGGGAGCCTGGGCGTGACTGGGGTCGTGGGCGTGGTTGTGGGGGGCATGACTGTGGGGATCGTGGGCTAGTGGAGTGGGTTCGTGGGCTAGTGGAGTGGGTTCGTGGGCTAGTGGAGTGGGATCGTGGGCTAGTGGAGTGGGATCGTGGGCTAGTGGAGTGGGATCGTGGGCTTGTGGAGTGGGATCGTGGGCTAGTGGAGTGGAGTCGTGGGCTAGTGGAGTGGGGTCGTGGGCTTGTGGAGTGGGATCATGGGCTTGTGGAGTCGGCTAGTGGAGTGGGGTCGTGGGCTAGTGGAGTGGGGTCGTGGGCTAGTGGAGTGGGGTCGTGGGCTAGTGGAGTGGGGTCGTGGGCTAGTGGAGTGGGATCGTGGGCTTGTGGAGTGGAGTCGTGGGCTTGTGGAGTGGAGGCGTGGGCTTGTGGAGTGGAGGCGTGGGCTTGTGGAGTGGGGTCGTGGGCTTGTGGAGTGGGGTCGTGGGCTTGTGGAGTGGGATCGTGGGCTAGTGGAGTGGGGTCGTGGGCTTGTGGAGTGGGATCGTGGGCTTGTGGAGTCGGCTAGTGGAGTGGGGTCGTGGGCTTGTGGAGTGGGATCGTGGGCTAGTGGAGTGGGGTCGTGGGCTTGTGGAGTGGGATCGTGGGCTTGTGGAGTCGGCTAGTGGAGTGGGGTCATGGGCTAGTGGAGTGGGGTCGTGGGCTTGTGGAGTGGGATCGTGGGCTTGTGGAGTCGGCTAGTGGAGTGGGGTCGTGGGCTAGTGGAGTGGGGTCGTGGGCTTGTGGAGTGGGGTCGTGGGCTTGTGTAGTGGGGTCGTGGGCTCGTGGAGTGGGGTCGTGGGCTCGTGGAGTGGGGTCGTGGAGTGGGGTCGTGGGCTCGTGGAGTGGGGTCGTGGGGTCGTGGGCTCGTGGAGTGGGGTCGTGGGCTCGTGGAGTGGGGTCGTGGGCTCGTGGAGTGGGGTCGTGGGCTCGTGGAGTGGGGTCGTGGGCTCGTGGAGTGGGGTCGTGGGCTCGTGGAGTGGGGTCGTGGGCTCGTGGAGTGGGGTCGTGGGCTCGTGGAGTGGGGTCGTGGGCTCGTGGAGTGGGGTCGTGGGCTCGTGGAGTGGGGTCGTGGGCTCATGGAGTGGGGTCGTGGGCTCGTGGAGTGGGGTCGTGGGCTCGTGGAGTGGGGTCGTGGGCTCGTGGAGTGGAGGCGTGGGCTCGTGGAGTGGGGTCGTGGGCTCGTGGAGTGGGCTCGTGGAGTGGAGGCGTGGGCTCGTGGAGGTGGGTCGTGGGCTAATGTAGTGGAGGCTTGTGGAGTGGAGTCGTCTCCTTGATCTTTCTTTGACCTTTTCAGGAAGGACTTCATCTTCCATTCTGTATCCTTTGTCTGGCTGCCTGTTTCCACTGCCTAGTTTCATTTCCTTTCTTTTATTCGGGTTGAACTTTAGTAGCCATTTGTTGGACCATTCATTCAGTCTGTCTAGGTCATCTTGTAGCCTCATACTCTCTTCCCCTGTCTTAATCTTCCTCAAAATGTTTGCATCATCAGCAAACAATGAGAGGAATGATTCTATATCCTCTGGGAGATCATTTACATATATCAAAAACAGTATTGGTCCAAAGACTGAACCCTTGCGGGACTCCACTGGTAGCGCCTCGCCAGTCTGAGGCCTCAACCCTCACAATGACTTCCTGTCTTCTGCTACCTCCCTTATCCAGAACCTTCCCTTTCACTCTTGCCTGCATCTCTAGCTTTTGCACTAGTCTCTGGTGTGGTACTGTGTCAGTGGCTTTCTGGCAATCCAAAAATATGCTGTCTGTCCACCCCTCTCTTGCCTGGTCATAGAATTCAATTAATCCTGTGAGGCATGACTTGCCATCTCTGAAACCATGTTGATGTTGAGTCACAGTTCCTTTGCTCCAGATGTTCCACTAGCTTTTTCGCACAATCTTCTCCATCAACGTGCATGGTATGCAAGTTAGGGACACGGGCCTGTAGTTCCGTACCTCTTGTCTATCCCCCTTCTTGTATATCTGGACTACGTTTGCTGTCTTCCATATTTCTGGCAGTTCACCTGTTACCAGTGATTTGTTATACACCATGGAGTATAACAATTTACTTATACTTATAAATATGGAGTATTTGTTGCACCAAGCAAGCACAGTGCTTCTGCTTCTTCCTTCAGTATCCAAGTATCCATCTGGGCCTATAGCCTTTGACACATCAAAATTTAGCAACAGTTTCCTTACTTCCCCACTGGTGATCTCAAACTCTTCTAGTGAGTCCTGGTTAACTATTCCTTCTCTTATCTCTGGAACTTCTCCTTCCTCTAATATGAAGACTTCCTGGAATTTCTTATTGAGTTCCTCAAACACTTCCTTGTTGTTTATAGGGAATCCATCTGCCCCTATCCTTAATTTCATTGCCTGTTCCTTTACTGTTGTTTTTCCTCCTGATTTGGCTGTGCAGCATTTTAGGTTGAGTCTTCGCCTTGCTTGAGATGTTTTTTTTCATATTGTCTTTCTGCCTCTCTTCTCAACCTGACATATTCATTTATGGCACTCTGGTATCTTTCTCTGCTCTCCAGTGTCCTGTTATTCCTGTAGTTTCTCCATGCCCTTTTACTATGCTGCTTAGCTAGCCTACATCTCTGATTAAACCACGAGTTTCTCATCCTCATTTCATTGTTTTCCTTTTGGACTGGAACAACCTTGTCTGCTGCCTCCTTACACTTCTGCGTGATGTAATCCATCATGTCTTGGACCGTCTTTCCTTTAGCTCTGTTTCCCATATTATCATGTTATATATCATGATAGGAATTTTCTTATCACCTCATAGTTCCCCTTTCGGAATGCCATCCTATTGTTTTCAGTACCCCTCCTCGAGTTCAATAACCCTTCTTCAGTTAGATACTCTAACACCAGTACACTGTGGTGGTTCATTTCTATCTGGGCCTCGAAAGCGCCGGAGTCGTTCAGAGTGAAGACGAGGTCGAGTCTCACTGGTTCATCATTTCCTCTTATCCTTGTGGGTTCCCTGACATGCTGGCGTAAGAAGTTTCTTGTCACCACCTCCATTAGTTTGGCTCTCCATATATCCTCACCACCATGCGGTTCCTTCTTATCCCAGTCTATCTTTCTGTGATTGAAGTCCCTCATGATGAGCAGATGGGATATATTCCTACAGGCAGCAGAGGCTGCCCTCGCAATTATAGTGTTAACTGCCATGATGATGATGTCATACTCTTGCCTGGGTCATGTGTCATTTGGTGGAGGGTTATATATCACTGCTACTATTACTTTTGGTCCTCCCATTGTCATGGTGCCTGTTATGTAGTCTCTGAATCACTCGTAGCCTGGGATAACCATCTCCTTGAAACTCTGTAACTTTCTCATTAGTAGGGCCACTCAACCTCCTTCCCTTCTTTCTTTTCCTCTCTTTCCTTATTACAGTGTAGTCCTGGGGAAACACTGCATTCGTTATGATTCCTGAGAGTTTTGTTTCTGTGGGTCAAATTACACCTGGGTTTACTTGTGTGCTTTCCCTTAGTTCACTTGCCTTGCTTGTGATGCCAACTATGTTCGAGTACATCACCCTGAAACTGACTCTTCTGTCCATTCTCAGATCCTATTGCTTCTCCCCTGAAGCAGGGAGGGACCGGGATGGGAGGGCTTTTGAAGGGGAACCTGAGAGATCTGGGATGTGCAGGGGCTGGGCGGATCTGTACTGTGAGGGTGGTGTAGGAGGGAGGGCTTTGGGGGGTAGGGGAGAAAAGAGAGCTTGGGGGGTGTGGAGGCGGGGGAGGCTTGGGGCGCGGGTGAGAGGGGGTGGCTTGGGTCGCGGGTGAGAGGGGGTGGCTTGGGGATATGGGAGGAGGGAGGGCTTAAGGGGGGGGGGGGGGGGCAGGTGAGAGGGGGTGACTTGGGGATGTGGGAGGAGGGAGGGAATGGGGGCTTAGGGGGGCAGAAGAGGAAAGAGGGCTTGAGGTGGGGGGAGGTTTGGGGAAAGGGAGTGTTGAGGGGGGATGAAGAAGGGAGGTCTTAGGGGAGTGGGGGAGAAGGGAGGGCTCAGGGGAGTGGGGGATACTAGAGGGTATAGGGGGTGGAGGAAAAGGGAGGGCATGGGATATTAAGGAGCACTTGGGGAGGGGGGGGGGGAGAAGGGGGGGAGGGTGCCTTAGGTGGGCACCAGGTGTTGGGGCATGTAGGACATCTATTGGATGGCGGATGGGGGTGGTGCTACTCTCACTATGCCTGTTGAGCTGCTCGTGGAGGGTTCCCCACTCACACACACAGGGTGTGTGGGGGGGAGTGTGTATGTACTCACCTAATTGTGCTTGCGGGGGTTGAGCTTTGGCTCTTTCGTCCCGCCTCTCGACTGTGAATCAACTGGTGTACATATTCCTTAGCCTACTGGGCTCTATCATATCTACATTTGAAACCGTGTATGCAGTCAGCCTGCACCACATCACTGCCTAATGCATTCCATTTATTAACTACTGACACTAAAAAAAAATCTTTCTAACGTCTCTGTGGCTCATCTGGGTACTAAGTTCGTGTCCACCTGTGTCCCCTTGTTCGTGTCCCTCCCGTGCTGAAGAGTTTGTCTTTGTCTACCCTGTCAATTCCCCTGAGAATTTTGTAGGTGGTTATCATATCTCCACTTACTCTTCTGTTTTCCAGGGATGTGAGGTTCAGCTTCTTTAGCCTTTCCTTGTAGCTCATTCCTCTCAGTTCCGGGACGAGCCTGGTGGCATACCGCTGAATCTTCTCTAACTTTGTCTTGTGTTTAACTATGTATGGACTCCAGGCTGGAGCTGCATACTCAAGGATTGGTCTGACATAAGTGGTATTCAGGGTCCTGAACGATTCCTTACACAAGTTTCTAAAGGTAGTTCTTATGTTGGCCAGTCTAGCATATGCCGTTGATGATATCCTTTTGATGTTGGCCTCTGGGGACAGGTTCGGTGTGATATCAACCCCCAGGTCTCTCTCTCTCTATTTGACTCCTGCAGGATTTCACCTCCCAAATGATACCTTGTGTTCAGCCTCCTGCTCCCTTTGCCTAATTTCATTATCTTACACTTTCCTGAGTTAAAATTTAGTAGCCATTTTCTAGACCATTCCTTCAGTTTGTCCAGGTCATCCTGTAGTCTCTGTCTATCTTCATCCGTCTTGATTCTTCTTGTAATTTTTGCATCATCAACAGACATTGAGAGGAACGAGTCTATACCCTCTGGAAGATCGTTTACATATATTAGAAACAGGATGGGTCCAAGTACTGAGCCCTGTGGGACTCAGCGGGTGACATCTCGCCACTCTGATGTCTCCCTCCTCACCGTTACTCGCCGTTTCCTGTTGCTTAAGTACTCCCTTATCCACTGGAGCACCTTCCCTTTTACTCCTGCCTGATGCTCCAACTTTTTTAACAGCCTTTTATGGGGTACTGTGTCAAAGGCTTTTGGCAGTCCAGGAAAATGCAGTCGGGGAACCCTTCTCTTTCTTGCCTAATGTTTGTTGCCTGGTCATAGAATTCTATTAAACCTGTGAGGCACGATTTACCATCCCTGAACCCATGTTGGTGGTGTGTTACAAAGTTATTTCCCCTCCAGATGCTCTACGAGCCTTTTCCTCACGATCTTCTCCATCACCTTGCATGGTATACAAGTTAGAGAAACTGGCCTGTAGTTCAATGCCTCTTGCCTGTCACCCTTCTTGTATATTGGGACTATGTTAGCTGTCTTCCAACTTCCTGGTAAGTCTCCTGTTTCCAGTGACCTGTTATACACCATAGAGAGTGGCACACTTAGTGCTTCTGCACCTTCCTTTAGTATCCATGGTGAGATTCTGTCAGGCCCAACAGCCTTTGTCACATCTAGCTCCAGCAGCCACCTTTTGACCTCATCACTGGTGAGGTCAAATTCCTCCAGGGTTGCTTGGTTTGCCGCCGCCTCATTTAGTGCAGGGGCTTCTCCTTGTTCTATTGTGAAGACCTCCTGGAATCTCTGAGTTCTTCACACACCACCTTGTCATTCTCTGTGTATCTGTTCTCCCCGTTTCTCTGTTTCATCACTTGTTCCTTCACTGCTGTTTTCCTTCTGATGTGACTGTGGAGCAGCTTTGGTTGGGTCTTGGCTTTACTCGCTATGTCATTTAAAAACTATCACTCTGCTTCCCTCCTCACTCTGAAGTACTCATTTCTGGCCCTCTGGTATCTCTCCCTGCTCTCCGGTGTTCTGTTATTTCTGTAGATTCTCCATGTTCTTTTACTCAGTTACTTTGCTACCTTACATTCCTGGTTGAACCATGGGTTTTTCTGTTTTTCGTTTTTTCTCCCTTTGGACAGGGATAAACCTGTCTGCAGCTTTCTGGCACTTCTGGGTGACAAAATCCGTCATGACCTGCACATTCTTGTCTAAGTTCTGTTTCCCATGGTATTCCCCTGAGGAAGTTCCTGATCTCATCATATTTTCCTCTTCGGTAATTTAGTCTTTTTCCCTCCGATCCCATCCTTGGATAGGTTATCCCTACCTCCACCAAGTACTCAAAAATCAGTACACTGTGGTCACTCATTCCTATGTGGGCTTCAACTTTGACTTCCCTTATTTCTGACTCATTCAGGGTGAATATCAAGTCGGGTCTAGCTGGTTCATCGTTGCCTCTCACTCTTGTGGGTTCCTTGACATACTGGCTCAGAAAATTCCTTGTTGCCACTTCCAAGAGTTTAGCTCTCCACGTATCTGCACCACCATGTGGGTCCCCATTCTCCCAGTCTATCTTTCCATGGTTGAAATCGCCCATGATTAAGAGTCTTAAGCCATTCCTGCAGGCAACTGAAGCTGCTCTCTCTATTATATTAATGGTTGCCATGTTGTTCCTATCAAACTCCTGTCTAGGTCTTCTGTCATTAAGGGGAGGGTTGTAAATGACTGCCACTATTATCTTAGGTCCACCCATTGTTATAGTTCCTGTTATGTAATCTCTGAATCCGTCACAGTCCGGAATTTCCATCTCATCAAAACTCCAGTCCTTCCTTATCAGCAGGGCCACTCCTCCACCTCCTCTCCCTTCCCTCTCTTTCCTTACTATATAGTAGTCCTTTGGAAACACAGCATCTGTTATCACTCCTGACAATTTTGTTTCCGTGAGTCCTATTACATCAGGGTTTTCTTCTTGCGCCCTTTCTGCCAGTTCACTTGCTTTATTGGTAATCCCATCAATGTTTGAGTACATTACCTTGAACTCACTTTCTTATATCCAATTTCACCCACACTCCCTACAAGTGTAGGAAGTTGTTCCCTAGTCATTGCTACTTGGGTAGGCTCATCCTCCTGTGAGGTAGTTGCCAGGGGTTCAGGGAATGGTGGAGTGGGGGATGGAGGGCTTAGGTCTTCCTCAGGCCTGCTTGGGGCAGGAAGAAGTCCAAGGGTGAGAGGGCAGGGATTGCTTGGGGAGAGGGCACGCCCTCCTGTGGTGTAGTTGACGGGTTTGGGGGGAGGTGCAGTGGGGGATGAACAACTTAGGTCTTGCCTGGGCCTGCTTGGGGCAAGAAGAACACCAAGGGCTGGGAAAGCAGGGGATACTTGGGGTAAGGGGAGAGGGAGGATTTGGGTTTTATGATGGGCATTGTGCAAGGGCAGGGAAGGGTTTGTGCTGGGGAATAGGGGGGGGGCCCTATTGGGTGGTGGGCAGGGGTGTTGCATTACCCCCTGGGGTTCCTGAGTTGCTGGATTGGGGTTCCCCACTCTCCTCTGGGATTGCTGAGTTGGAGGCTGAGGTCCTCTGGCTCCCTTCCCTCTCCCTGCGCCTTTTCCTTACATCTGCTGCCCTTACTATCTCGTCCCTGGTCATGTCCCTCTGAACATATACCTCTTTGTAGTTCCTTGCATACCGCAATTTGCTCTTCTATATTAGGATGTCCTCTTTGATGACCTCGCTCTTGAATACTACCTTGATCAATCTCTTTTTGTCTCTGTTGTACTGGCCAATCCAGAAAACTGTTCTATGTCTCATTCAGCCCCTTCCATTCCTATCTCCTTTAATATCTCTGCCACTGCAGCTTTGTCTTTAGTCCTCGATTCCTCCCTTGTGGAACCCTTTTGTTCCTTGACACCTACCACTACTACAGCTCTTTTCCTTTCCATTTGCTAGCTTGTGCATCTAGCTGCCTCCTGTGAGGTTACTGCTTTCATTACAACTTCCTTGACTGTGCTCATAGCATCTGGGCTCTTCAGTATTTCAGCAAAGGTTGGACTAATTGTAGGGGTCCCTGCCATTGCTACATCTCCTGGTGCCTAGGGGCTGGTTGCCTGGGCCAGAGTCTGAGGGGGGCCTAATTTTAGGCTTTTTATCTCCTCTTGTGCTGCACTTAGTTCTATCTGCAGCTTACGCATAGTTTCCCTCAGGTCCTTCAATTCCCCACTGACTTTTTTTCATGCCTTACCAGTCATCTCCATGTGTGACTCGTCTAGTCCCTCTCCTCCAGCTTTGTTCTGTTGTCTTACCATCCCGCTTGACCTGTGTGTGTGTGTGCGTGTGTGCGTGTGTGCGTGCGTGCGTGTGCATGTGTGCGTGCGTGAGTGTGTTTGTGGGGTGGCACGGTGGGGGTGGGGTTAACTGGTGGAGGGGGTGAGAGGGAATGAGGGGGAGAGAGGGAGATAGGCAGAACGGAGGAGAACGGCAGGGTAGAGAGGAAGGAGGGTTATCAGGTGGGTGATGGACGGAAGGTCAGTCCCAGGGGTGAGGTTGGCGGTAGGCTGGTTTGTGTGTGTGTGTGTGTGTGTGTGTGTGTGTGTGTGTGTGTGTGTGTGTGTGTGTGTGTGTGAGAGAGAGAGTGTGTACTCACCTAATTGTGCTTGTGGGGGTTGAGCTCTGGCTCTTTGGTCACGCCTCTCAACTGTCAATCAACTGATGTACAGATTCCTGAGCCTACTGGGCTCTATCATATCTGTATTTGAAAATGTGTATGGAGTCAGCCTCCACCACATCACTGCCTAATGCATTCCATCTGTTAACTATTCTGACACTGAAAAAGTTCTTTCTAACGTCCCTGTGGCTCATTTGGGTACTCAGTTGTTACGTACCCCTATAAGATACGTAAGTAAATAAATTAATATATACATTTATAATTGTGTGTTAATTACAAGCATGTATATTGATATACTTATGTTCTATGCAAACGTACATTCATGTTACAGTGTTGGCGTTAGGCCCAACGTATCGTGGGAATGATTGTTTTATTTCTTTGTGTGCTCAGTTTTCCCACGGGAACTAATGATTTATGTGATCATATGTGGGTAACAGAGGTGAATAATAATTGAGTGAACTGTATCTGGCAAATTGTCGTGGGACCGTCCGTTGCTGGGTGAGCATGCCATTATTCCCTTCTGTATGCATATTTTAATTACTATGTAAAGAAATAATTACTTTATTTTTGTATATCAATATGTATTAATTATTCATTAAGTTAGTTTAAGATTACTCTTGTCACAATGTATTGCTCCATTGTTGAAATAATAAATATTGTAACTTTGGCAATTTGTTCGCGGGGCAAGGCAATGTGTTTTGACTCTCGCGTTATTGTTATTCAGTAGCTGATCAGGAACCAGAGAGTTAGCATCTTGTTGGAGTTAAGTTATACATTTTTGTTCTGTCATAGCCATACATATAATAATATTAATTTAATGTGTGGAAGATACAGTGATATTTTTAATGTGATATATTGTGACCAAATAATCATCTGTTTGCTATTGAGATTTATTTAATATATATCTTATAAGATTTTGTATCTATTCTTCAGTCCTAAGGCAGATTTATTATTGTGCTCATTACTTATCAAGGGGTTATACTGGTGATTCGCTATTGAGAACAGCAGTTGTCTCGTATCCCTAGACGTAATTAAAGTTTGGCTGCTGTAGGGTCACGAGCCGTAACGTACGATAGGTAACAAAGAGTTATGGGGGCCTGTGCCGGGAAATATTGTTCCCACTTTAACTTAACTATGCTAATCTAATCTTGCCTTCCTAGGTACCAGTGTGTCAAGTGTCTGTGTGTTTCTTAAGAACTATTCCATGTGCCAAGCAAGCCTTCTTGTGTGTCAAGTAACAAGGTTTCACGATTTTGAGGTAAGTCATCCTATATATTTTGTGCAGTGAGGCCAAGCGAATTTTCAGTGTGGTGACAATTTTACAGTGAAGTGTAGTGCAGTGCCATTATTTTTAATTATTGTTGTGAATCAAGTGCCAAGTGTTAGTAACGATGGAGGAGAAAGTTGCAGCGTTGGTGGCTCACCCAGACTTTGAAGGGATTCAGAACCTTAAAAAGACTGAGTTAATACAAATGGCAAATCAGTTGGATTTGACCGCCAACATTAGAATGGTTAAAGCCCAAATATTGAAAGTCATTGTGGCGCATTTTGTTGAGAATGGGGAGTTAGATGAAGAAATTCTAGAAGAATTAAGAGAGGAGTCGAGTGATCAGATGACGTTAAAGCGTCTCGAGTTAGAAGCGCAAATAGCCAATGCTAAGCTTGAAGCTCAAAAGGAACAGAAAATATTAGAGGCTGAAGCTCAGAAAAGGGAGCTTGAGACTAGGCGTTTAGAAATTGTGGTACAGTTGCAAATAGAAGCCACAAAGAAGCAACAAGCCGAGGAACAAACTAGGCAATTAGAGATTCAACAACAAATGGCTGACACTAACTTCAGGCTTGAATCACAGCGTATGGCAGCTGGGCATGGAAATACTAGTAATGTTTCAACAAATAGTGATAATAATCCCATCAGGATGAATAAGTATATAGAGTTACCCAAGTTCAATGAGGAGGATCCTGAGGTTTTCTTTGCACATTTTTATAAAATTGCCATCAGTATGAACTGGCCAAGGGATCAGTGGGTAGCCATTATGCAGTCTCAATTTAAGGGGCGTAGTCAGGAGGTTTTTACATCCCTACCTGACGCTCATAGTTTTGATTATGAATTTGTAAAGAAAAGCATCCTAAATGCGTACCAGTTAAATCCAGAGGCACACAGGCAAAAGTTCAGAAACCTGAGGAGGATAAGGGATCAGACAATAGCAGATTTTACTCGTCAGAAGACGAATTTTTGCAACAGATGGTTAAAGTCACTTGCAGTCACTGACTTTGATGCTCTAAAGAATCTTCTTATAATGGAAGAAGTATTGTCATGTCTCCCAGACCCGTTGTCTACTTTTATGGCAGAACAAAAGAATGTAACAGACATTTATGAGCTGTCAAAGCTCGCGGATGAGCATGAGTTGTTGACTAAGGCCCCGTTTACGGCCACTTCACCTAAGTCTAGTCGTAGAGTAAATTTTAATGCTCACCGAACTCCTTATCAGTATAAGTCTCCTCCTGGTGCGACAGTTACTCCCGTGAACTCTTCTCTTACTAACCCTAAGATGGTTACTCCATTGCCAGGATCATCTAAGCCTAGTAATGCTAATTCTAAACCGGCAGTTGCTTCTACCAGTGTGTCCACTGTCAAGCATTGTACCCATTGTAAGAGAAGGGGGCATGTGATTTCTTCATGTTTTAGTTTGCATCCTGAACTACGGCCAACTGGTCTTATTATGAGTAAAGGATTGCAACCTATTAATTCTTCATGTATTACAGTCAGTCCCAATTGGATGGCTGAATTTAAACCCTATATTTCCACAGGTACCTTATTATGTAATAATGGTAGACATAAGACTGTTCAATTACTCCGTGATACTGGAGCTTCACAGTCTCTTATTACCCAGAATGTACTTGCTGATGTTGACACCCGAGATCTGGGTGAAGTTGTGCTTCTCCAAGGTATTGCCGGTAGTGTGCAACCAGTGTCCTTATTGCAAGTTAACCTTGATTCTAAATATACTTCAGGATGGTGTAATGTTGGTGTAAGTAAACAACTGCCCATTCCTGGGGTAGACATTATTCTAGGTAATGATTTTGGCAACCAAATGGTTGTAGGGCCCAAGTGTCCCATCATGTTAACTAAACCCCATAATGTATTAGCTCAACCAGAAGCAGATGATGATATTATTTACCCTGCTTGTGTTGTAACTAGATCAATGGGACTAACAGGTGAGAGTAATCCTGTCTTCACTGAGGTTGCTGTTCCCAAGACCAGGACCCCTTCAGTAAAGGAGTGGGAGGTGGATCTTGAGGATTCCTTTATGACTCGACTGGATGATGAGAGTGAGGCCGTAGTAGAAGCCCCGCCGAACCTAAATCACAAGGAAAGTGAAGGTGAGGAGGCTGAACTATCTGTACCTTGCCCGCTTGTCTCCAGTGCGCCAGTTGTCGAGAGTGAGGCCGAAGTAGCTATGACTCCATTTTATTCTGATCAATCGGGAAAAGAGATCAAGCTACTAGGTTCTTGCCCGCTCGCTGCTGAGTCTGAGCCATTGCCCTTAAGTGTTGTACAGACTACTGATCCTAGTTTAAGTAAGTGTATTTCTGAGGTTCCTGATAATGTTGATGCATTGGAGGAAGGGACGGGTTTCTTCTTCAAGGATCGACTTCTGATGAGAAGGTGGAGACCCAAGGGAACTCCCTCTTCAGATGATTGTGAGATTAGAACCCAACTCGTTGTCCCCAATGATTATCGTAGGCAGGTCCTGCAGGCTGCACATGATGACCCCATGGGAGGTCATCAAGGTATCACGAATATGTACCATAAGATAAGCAAATATTTTTTCTGGCCAAAGTTAAAGAAAGACGTGGTCAGATATTGTCATAACTGTGTACCCTGTCAAATTGTTGGTAAACCAAATCAATCTGTACCTAGAGCACCATTGCAACCTATTGTAGTTCCTGATGAACCATTTACTCATGTTGTAATTGATTGTGTAGGTCCTTTACCTAAGACTAAGTCGGGTAACATGTTTTTGTTCACTCTCATGTGTATGACTACTAGATTTCCTGAAGCTTATGCTCTACGGAATACCAAGGCTCATAATCTCATCAAGTGTCTTGAAAGATTCTTTTCGTTGTTTGGAATGCCTAGAGTTATTCAGAGTGACAATGGGGGAAATTTTGTTTCTAAAGTTTTCAGAACTTTTTGCGAATCCCGAGGGATTCGGCACAAATTATCCAGTCCATATCATCCACAAAGCCAAGGTGGGCTTGAACGTTTCCACCAGACTTTGAAACAAATGCTGAGGACAACCGGAGAAACTCATCCACGTAATTGGGATGAGAATCTCCCCTTTGTGTTGTTTGCTGCTAGAGAAGGGCTACAAGAGTCATTGGGCTGTTCACCTTTTGAACTAGTGTTTGGTCACCAAGTAAGAGGTCCTCTTAAAATGCTACAAGAAAAGTTGTTGGGAGATGTCTCTGTTCATCAGAGTGGATTGTACTTGAGTGAGGTCAAGGCCAAGTTGTGTCGGGCTCGTGAGTTGGCGAAAGAACATCTGGGAAGGACTCAACAAGCCATGAAAGTAAGATATGACAAGAAGTTCAAAGCTAAGCTCAGGTCTTTTGCTGTCGGAGATTTGGTGTTGGTGTTGAAACCTCGTATGGGGACTTCCATGTCCCATAAGTTCGCCGGACCCTACCAAGTGGTAGAAAAGGTGGGAGACCTAACTATTAGGATTAGATTAGGATTAGGGCTAACTAATTAGCCCTAATCTTTCAGAACCCCAAATGACTGTGCACATTAACAGATTAAAAGCTTATGTTGGACCTGGTGTAGTAGCTTGTTTTAGTCGGGAAGAGTTACCACCTGAGGATCATTGTAGTGAGGGACATGTTGTTAATATTCAACTTCTCAGTTCCAGTTCCAATGGCAGGGAGATGCTATGTCATTTACAGGAGGAACAACGTGATGAGTTCCAGGTTCTGCTGGACAACCATACATCTCTGTTTGGGGAGGTTCCTACCCAGACCCACCTCATCACACACGACATTCAGCTCCTGGACAGCACCCCCATTCGACAACATCCGTACCGAGTGAATCCCGAAAAGAGGAAAATTATACAAGCAGAAGTGGAATATCTGCTCCAGCATGATTTCATTCGGGCAAGTCAAAGTACTTGGAGCTCTCCGTGTTTGTTAGTGCCAAAACCAGATGGAACCTGGAGATTGTGCGTGGATTATAGGAAACTGAACAAGAACACTACAGTGGACGTTTTTCCTTTACCCTTGTTGGAGGAATGTATTGAGTCCATAGGACATGCCGAATATGTAAGTAAGCTTGATTTGTCAAAAGGGTATTACCAAATTCCATTAACAGAGTATGCTAGAGAGGTTACTGCTTTTGTTACACCTGATGGTGCGTATGAATTTAATGTCATGCCATTCGGTTTGAGAAATGCACCTGCTACTTTTCAAAGACTCATGAATTTCTTACTCAAGGATGTGCCAGATTGTAGGGCCTACCTTGATGACATTGTTTTGTACAGTAAGAATTGGGCAGATCATCTCTTAGGCCTTAAGAACTTGTTTACAGTGTTGAAAAACGCAAAGTTAACCATAAATATGAATAAGTGTAGTTGGGCAAGAGGTACGATAACTTATCTTGGACACGAGGTAGGACAAGGTAAGATTATCCCCTTACAAGATAAGATTCAAGCCATTGTGGACTACCCAGTGTTAACCAATAAGAAAGGAGTCCAACGGTTTATTGGTATATGTGCATACTATAGGCGTTATTGTAGAAATTTTTCAACAGTAGCCGCTCCTTTGACAAATTTGTTACGCAAGCAAGTAAAGTTTCAGTGGACACAAGATTGTCAGAATGCTTTTCAGAACCTAAAGGGCATATTGTCCACCTCACCTATTCTTGCTAGTCCCCAATTTGATAAACCGTTTATATTACACATTGATGCGTCAGATGTTGGAATAGGTGCTGTGCTTATTCAAGTTGGTTTAGACAAGATTGAGCATCCTGTGTATTATTACTCTAGAAAATTTAATGCAGCTCAGAGGAATTATTCCGTGGTAGAAAAGGAGGCGTTGGGTCTTATATTGTCAATTAAGAAGTTTGAGATTTACTTATCAGGAAACAAAGTGTTAGTATTTACAGACCACAACCCCCTTATCTTTATAAATATGATGAAAGTCAAGAACCAACGAATTCTGCGCTGGTCATTGTTTTTGCAGGAATTTAATGTAGAAATCAAACATATTCCAGGCAGGCAAAATGTTATTGCTGATGCTTTGTCAAGAAGTTTTGATGTACCATAAATGAAATGTTTCTTTTCACTTAACATTTTTACTTCGGAAAAAATGCCATTGATCTTCAATCCATGGCATTTTTTTTCTTGGAGGTGGAAGTGTTACGTACCCCTATAAGATACGTAAGTAAATAAATTAATATGTACATTTATAATTGTGTGTAAATTACAAGCATGTATATTGATATACTTATGTTCTATGCAAACGTACATTCATGTTACAGTGTTGGCGTTAGGCCCAACGTATCGTGGGAATGATTGTTTTATTTCTTTGTGTGCTCAGTTTTCCCACGGGAACTAATGATTTATATGTGATCATATGTGGGTAACAGAGGTGAATAATAATTGAGTGAACTGTATCTGGCAAATTGTCGTGGGACCGTCCGTTGCTGGGTGAGCATGCCATTATTCCCTTCTGTATGCATATTTTAATTACTATGTAAAGAAATAATTACTTTATTTTTGTATATCAATATGTATTAATTATTCATTAAGTTAGTTTAAGATTACTCTTGTCACAATGTATTGCTCCATTGTTGAAATAATAAATATTGTAACTTTGGCAATTTGTTCGCGGGGCAAGGCAATGTGTTTTGACTCTCGCGTTATTGTTATTCAGTAGCTGATCAGGAACCAGAGAGTTAGCATCTTGTTGGAGTTAAGTTATACATTTTTGTTCTGTCATAGCCATACATATAATAATATTAATTTAATGTCTGGAAGATACAGTGATATTTTTAATGTGATATATTGTGACCAAATAATCATCTGTTTGCTATTGAGATTTATTTAATATATATCTTATAAGATTTTGTATCTATTCTTCAGTCCTAAGGAAGATTTATTATTGTGCTCATTACTTATCAAGGGGTTATACTGGTGATTCGCTATTGAGAACAGCAGTTGTCTCGTATCCCTAGACGTAATTAAAGTTTGGCTGCTGTAGGGTCACGAGCCGTAACGTACGATAGGTAACATCAGTTTCCACCTGTGTTCCCTTGTTTGCGTACCACCTGTGGTAAACAGTTTATCTTTATCTACCCTGTTAATTCCCCGTGAGAATTTTGTAGGTAGTGATCATGTCTCCCCTTACCTTCTGTCTTCTAGTGTCGTGAGGTGCATTTCTTGCAGCCTTTCTTCGTAGCTCATGCCTCTTAGTTCCGAGACGAGTCTAGTGGCATACCTCTGAACTTTTTCTAGCTTTGCCTTGGGCTTGACAAGGTACGAGCTCCATGCTGGGGCCACATACTCCAGGATTGGTCTTACATATGTGGTATACAAGGTTCTGAATGATTCCTTACACAGGTCCCTGACAGCAGTTCTGATGTTAGCCAGCCTCGCATACACTGCAGACGTTATTCTTTTGATGTGGGCTTCAGGAGACAGGTTTGGTGTGATATCAACTCCTAGATCCTACTCTCTATCTGTTTCATGAAGGACTTCCATCCTGTAACCTGTGTCTGGCCTCCTGCTTACACTGCCTAGTTTAATTACCTTTTGTCCTATTTTTTTACATTTACCTCATTTACATTTACGTCCTTTTTACATTTACCTTGAACTTTAGTAGCCATTTGTTGGACCATTCATGAAGTCTGTCTAGGTCATCTTGTAGTCTCGTACTGTCTTCCTCCGTCTTAATCCTCATAATTTTTGCATCGTCCACAAACAATGAGAGGAATGATTCTATACCATCTGGAAGATCGTTTACATATATAAGAAACACTATGGGTCCAAGGACTGAAGCCTGCGGGACCCCACTAGTGACGTCTCGCCAATCTGAGACCTCACCCCGCACAGTGACTCGCTGCCTTCTGTTACTTAGATACTCCTTCATCCAATGAAGTACCTTCCCTTTTACTCCTAGCTGCATCTCCAGCTTTCGCACTAGTCTCTGGTGTAGCACTGTGTCAAAGGCTTTCTGGCAATCCAAAAATATGCAGTCTGCCCACCCCTCTCTTTCTTGTCTGATTCTTGTTGCCTGATCGTAAATTCAATTGATCCTGTGAGGCATTACTTGCCATCCCTGAAACCATGGCAACTTTGTTTGTGAAACCATGGCATCCATGGATCTGTTTGTTGTGACACAAAGTTCCTTCGCTCCAGATGTTCAACTAGTTTTTTTTTTTTTTTTTGCACAATTTTCTCCATTAGCTTGCTTGGTATGCAGGTTAGGGACACTGGCCTGTAGTTCAGTGCCTCCTGTCTATCCCCATTCTTGTATATCGGGACTATGTTTGCCACCTTCCAAATTTCTGGCAGTTCACCTGTTACCAGTGATTTTTTATGCACCATGGAGAGTGACAGGCACAGTGCTTCTGCTCCTTCCTTTAGTATCCATGGTGATATTCCATCCGAGCCTATAGCTTTTGTCACATTCAACTCTAGCAAAAGCTTCCATACAACTCTACTGGTAATCTCAAATTCTTCTAGTGGTGCCTGGTTAATTATCCCTTCTCTTACCTCTGGAACTTCTCCTTGCTCTAATGTGAAGACTTCCTGGAATTTCATATCATTGTGTTCTCACAATGAACACACAATTCATTTTGTGTGTGTGTGTGTGTGTGGGAGAGTGTGTGTATGTGTGTGTGGGAGAGTGTGTGTGTGGGAGAGTGTGTGTATGTGTGTGTGAGAGAGTGTATGTGTGTGTGGGAGTGTGTGTGGGAGAGTGTGTGTATGTGTGTGTGGGTGTGTGTGTGGGTGTGTGTGTGGGTGTGTGTGTGGGTGTGTGTGTGGGTGTGTGTGTGGGTGTGTGTGTGGGAGTGTGTGTGTGGGTGTGTGTGTGGGAGTGTGTGTGTGTGTGTGTGTGTGTGGGAGAGTGTGTGTGTGTGTGTGTGTGTGTGGGAGAGTGTGTGTGTGTGTGTGTGTGTGTGTGTGTGTAGGAAAGTGGGTGTGTGTGTGTGTGTGTGTAGGAGAGTGCGTGTGTGTGTGGGAGTGTGGGGGAGTGTGTGTGTGTGTGTACTCACCTAGTTGTGTTTGCGGGGATTGAGCTCTGGCTCTTTGGTCCCGCCTCTCAACCGTCAATCAACAGGTGTACAGGTTCCTGAGCCTATTGGGCTCTATCATATCTACACTTGAAACTGTGTCTGGAGTTAGCCTCCACCACATTACTTCCTAATGCATTCCATTTGTCAACCACTCTGACACTAAAAAAGTTCTTTCTAATATCTCTGTGGCTCATTTGGGCACTCAGTTTCCACCTGTGTCCCGTAGTGCGTGTGCCCCTTGTGTTAAATTGCCTGTCTTTATCAACCCTGTCGATTCCCTTGAGAATCTTGAATGTGGTGATCATGTCCCCCCTAACTCTTCTGTCTTCCAACGAAGTGAGGTTTAATTCCCGTAGTCTCTCCTCGTAGCTCATACCTCTCAGCTCGGATACTAGTTTGGTGGCAAACCTTTGAACCTTTTCCAGTTTAGTCTTATGCTTGACTAGATATGGACTCCATGCTGGAGTCGCATACTCCAGGATTGGTCTGACATATGTGGTATATAATGTTCTGAAAGATTCCTTACACAAGTTTCTAAAGACCGTTCTTATGTTTGCCAACCTGGCATATGCTGCTGATGTTATTCTCTTGATATGAGCTTCAGGGGACAGGTTTGGCGTGATATCAACCCCCCAGGTCTTTCTCTCTCTCTGACTCTTGAAGTATTTCATCTCCCAAATGATACCTTGTATCTGGTCTCCTGCTTCCTATCCCCTATCTTCATTACATTACATTTCCTTGGGTTAAACTCTTAACAACCATTTGTTCGACCATTCGTTTAACTTGTCAGGTCTTCTTGAAGCCTCAAACAGTCCTCTTCTGTCTTAATCCTTCTCGTAATTTTGGCATCGTCCGCAAACATTGAGAGAAATGAATCTATACCCTCCGGGAGATCATTTACATATATGAGAAACAAGATAGGGCCGAGTACAGAGCCCTGTGGGACTCCACTGGTGACTTCATGCCAATCGGAGGTCTCACCCCTCACCGTAACTCTCTGCTTCCTATTGCTTAGGTACTCCCTTATCTACTGGAGCACCTTACCAGCTACACCTGCCTGTCTCTCCAGCTTATGTACCAGCCTCTTATGCGGTACTGTGTCAAAGGCTTTCCGACAATCCAAGAAAATGCAGTCCGCCCAGCCCTCTCTTTCTTGCTTAATTTTTGTCACCTGGTCGTAGAATTCCATTAAGCCAGTCAGGCAAGATTTACCCTCCCAGAACCCATGTTGGCGATTTGTCACGAAGTCCCTTCTCTCCAGATGTGCTACCAGGTTTTTTCTCACGATCTTCTCCATCACCTTGCATGGTATACAAGTTAAGGACACTGGCCTGTAGTTCAGTGCCTCATGCCTGTCACCCTTTTTGTATATTGGGACCACATTTGCCGTCTTCCATATTTCTGGTAGGTCTCCTATCTCCAGTGACCTACTATACACTATGGAGAGTGGCAAGCAAAGTTCCTCTGCACACACTTTCAGTACCCATGCCGAGATCCCGTCTGGACCAACAGCCTTTCTAACATCCAGATCCACCAGGTATCTCTTGACCTCCTCTCTCGTAATTTCGAACTCTTCCAAGGCCGCCTGGTTTACTTCCCTTTCTCCTAGCACAGTGACCTCACCATGTTCTGTTGTGAAGACCTCCTGGAACCTCTTGTTGAGTTAATCACACACCTCTTTGTCATTCTCTGTATACCTGTCCTCGCCTGTTCTAAGTTTCACTACCTGTTCTTTCACTGTTGTTTTCCTTCTGATGTGACTGTGGAGTAGCTTTGGTTCGGTCTTGGCTTTGTTTGCTATATCATTTTCATAACTTTTATCTGCTTCTCTTCTCACCCTGACATACTCATTCCTGGTTCTCTGGTATCTCTCTCTGCTTTCTGGTGTTCTGTTATTCCCCAAGTTCCTCCACACCGGAGGAAGCCTGTCGGCCGAATGGACAGCATGCTGGACTTGTGATCCTGTGGTCCTGGGTTCGATCCCAGGCACTGGCGAGAGACAATGGGCAGAGTTTTTCACCCTATGCTCCTGTTATCTAGCAGTAAAATAGGTACCTGGGTGTTAGTCAGCTGTCACCGGCTGCTTCCTGGGGGTGGAGGCCTGGTCGAGGACCAGGCCGCGGGGACATTAAAAGCCCCGAAATCATCTCAAGATAACGCCCTTTTGTTCAGTTTATTTGCTTCCATACGTGTCCTATTATACCATGGATTCTTCTTTTGTTTCTCGGATTTTTCCTTTTGTGCCGGGATGTATCTGCTTACTGCCTCCTGACACTTTTGGGTGACATAGTCCATCATATCTTGTACAGACTTAGCTCTGAGGACTGTGTCCCAAAGTATTTCCCTTTGGAAGCTTCTCATCTCATATTTTTCTCTTTCGGTATGCCAGCCTTTTGTTTCTTAGTTCTTTTTTGGGGGAGATAATTCCTAGCTCTACCAGGTACTCGAAGTTCAATACACTGTGATCACTCATTCCCAAGGGTGCTTCCATCTTGACTTCCCTTATATCCCACTCATTTAGGGGTAAATATCAGATCAAGCATTGCTGGTTCATCTTCTCCTCTCATTCTTGTTGGTTCCTTGATGTGCTGGCTTAGAAAGTTTCTTGTTGCCACGTCCAGCAGCTTAGCTCTCCATGTTTCTGGTCCTTCATGCGGGGGTCTGTTCTCCCAATCTATCTTCCCATGGGTGAAGTCTTCCATGATTAGTAGCCCAGATCCATTCCTGCTAGCAACAGAAGCTGCTCCCTCTATTATGTTAATGGTGGCCATTTTGTTTATCATTTTCCTGTCTGGGTCTTCTGTCATTTGATGGTGGACTATATATGACTACGACTATAATTTCTTGCCCTCCAGTTGTTATTGTACCTATTATGTAGTCACTGAAACCTTCACATCCCTGAACAACCAACTCCTCAAAATCCCAGCCTTTTCTTACCAGCAGGGCTACACCACCACCACCTCTTCCTTTTCTCTCATTCCTCATAACATAATATTCCTGTGGGAACACTGTATTTGTTATGGTTTTCGTTAGGTTTTTTCTGTGAGAGCTACTATGTCTGGGTTTTCTTCTAGTACCCATTTTCCAAGTTCATTTGCTTTATTTGTAATTCCATCTATTTTAGTGTACATTGCCTTGAGGCTCACTTTTTTTTGTCCCTTCTCAAATCTCCTCCTTGGTGATTGTTCTGCTGGTGGAGGAAGCTGTGCAATGGGTGTGAGGATTTGTGAGGTGGATACCAGGGTTGCAGAGGACACTGGGATGAGGGGTGGGGGGTCAAGTGAAAGGAAAGAGAAAGGGAGGGTATGGGGTGAAAGGGGAAGGAGGACAGGAAGGAAAGGGGGGGATGAGGGGGGACTCGGTGGGAGGAGGGGAGGGGTAGAAGGGTGGGGATTGGGTGTGGGGGGGGAGGTTGATTTGGCTGAACATTTGAGTGGGGGGCAGGGAAGGTTTGTGGTAGGGGGGTTTTCTATGCAGAGGAGTTTGGCGGGGTTGTCCTCCCCTCTGGTGTTACTGGGTAGCTGGTTGTGGGTTCCCCTCGCCTCTGGGGTGTTGTGGTAGGAGCTGTGACTTCCTGGTTTTCCCCTCTCGCCCTGTGCCTCTTCCTTGCTTCTGCCGCCATGGCCCTCTCCTCCCTCGTCATGTCCCTCTGGAGGAATACTTTCTTATTCTCCTACATGTTGCAGGTGGCTTTTCTTTGTTAGAATCATCTCCTTTATGTTCCCGTTTGCAAACACTATCTTTAACACACGGTCTCGGGTCTCTTTTGTACCAGCCTAACCTGAAAACCTTCTAAATGCTATGCTCAGCCCCTTCCATGTCTAGTGCCTTCAGTATTTCATTCACTGCCGCTTTGTCCGTATCATTCCACTCTTTCCTATTAGAGCCTTCCTGCTCTTTAATACCCACAGCTACCACTGATCTTTTCCTTTCCAGCAGCTGGCTAGTGGAGCATGCGCTTCCTGTGAGGTGGCTGCTTTCATGGCTACCTCCATCACTGCAGACATTACTTCAGATTTTTTTTTTTTTTTTTTAGCATTTCTGCAAATGTTGCTTTTATTTTTTTTTTTTTTGTTTTTTTTTGTTTTTTTTTTTTGAGATATATACAAGAGTTGTTACATTCTTGTACAGCCACTAGTACGCGTAGCGTTTCGGGCAAGTCCTTAATCCTATGGTCCCTGGAATACGATCCCCTGCCGCGAAGAATCGTTTTTTCATCCAAGTACACATTTTACTGTTGCGTTAAACAGAGGCTACAGTTAAGGAATTGCGCCCAGTAAATCCTCCCCGGCCAGGATACGAACCCATGACAAAGCGCTCGCGGAACGCCAGGCGAGTGTCTTACCACTACACCACGGAGACTGCTATTGTGGCATTTTCTTCCAAAATACTATTACCACCTTCTCCCTGGGTGGTTATCTGAGTCTTAGCATCGATAGTGTTCTCTTTGAGGGCTCTAATCTCCTCCTTTGCTGCTGTCAGCTCTCTTTTTAGGTTGCTTATTTCATTCTTTATTCCCTGCATCATTTCCTGCATCTCACTCTTGATGTCCTCTAGAAACTGGGCGAACATTTCCTTCATTTCATCACCTGGACTTTTCCCTGTTCCCCTGTTACCTCTGGCTGTCATGCTTGACCCTGTTTTTAGTTGTCCCGTGATAGGATTTGTCAGAAGGGCAGAGCGGGGTGGGAGAGAGAGAGAGAGAGAGAGAGAGATAAAGAGAGAGGGGGAGAGTATGTGTAAGGGGGATGCTGGGGACTGGGGGGTAGGGGAGGCAGTGATGGCGACCAGGTCAGATGGGGGGTAAGAGGTGGGGTGGAGTATAGTGAGGTCTTACCTCTTTCCACAAAAGGTGTTAATCCTTTCTTCCCTGACTGAACGTTTGTGTGTGCGTGTGTGTTTTTGCGTGTGCGTGTGTGCGTGCATACATACATGGGCGTGCGTGCATGTCTCACGAGTTCCCGTAAGAGTTAACCTCTACCCAAAATGAGCCACTTTGAGATTTTAAATATATATGCTATCCTGAACAAGAATTTGATAATATTTTACCTTACACTGTACACCTGATTAATTGACCAGAGAGGGGGTACATACCAGTCTGCCTTTCCACTCACACAACTAGATGAGTAATGACAATGTATGGATGACGATGGTGATCCGTCGTCGCCCCCCCCTCACGTGGTGATTCACTAAGTTCTAGTAGATTGATGATGGCAGTTCTTCTCTATCTACACAAAGCTCTGGAGTCAGTCACTGTATCGTTGTTATAGTTCACTAATTTACTGTACCACTGATCACAGTCACCACTCAACAAACACAATCAGGCAGTTCCACGGCGGGTCATCCCACCTGGATGTTAGGTCAGGTCGCTCCATGCGGTTCTCCACACTGTATATACACCACACTAATCGTGTGTCTCCCCCACCCGCGGCGACCTAATACTGTGTGGGAGAGTGTGTGTGTGTTTGTGGGGGTGACTCTGTGTGTGAGGGGGGGGAGTGTGTGTGTGTGTGTGTGTGTGTGTGGGAGAGTGTGTGTGTGGGAGAGTGTGTGTGTGTGTGGGAGTGTGTGTGTGTGTGTGGGAGTGTGTGTGTGTGTGTGTGTGTGTGTGGGAGTGTGTGTGTGTGTGTGTGTGTGTGTGGGAGTGTGTGTGTGTGTGTGTGGGAGTGTGTGTGTGTGTGTGTGTGGGAGTGTGTGTGTGTGGGAGTGTGTGGGAGTGTGTGTGTGTGTGGGAGTGTGTGTGTGTGTGGGAGTGTGTGTGTGTGTGGGAGTGTGTGTGTGTGTGGGAGTGTGTGTGTGTGTGGGAGTGTGTGTGTGTGTGGGAGTGTGTGTGTGTGTGTGTGTGTGTGTGTGTGTGTGGGAGTGTGTGTGTGTGTGTGTGTGTGAGTGTGTGTGTGTGTGTGTGTGTGGGAGTGTGTGTGTGTGTGTGTGTGTGTGTGGGAGTGTGTGTACTCACCTAATTGTACTCACCTAATTGTGCTTGCGGGGGTTGAGCTCTGGCTCTTTGGTCCCGCCTCTCAACCGTCAATAAACTGGTGTACAGATTCCCGAGCCTATTGGGCTCTATCATATCTACATTTGAAACTGTGAATGGAGTCAGCCTCCACCACATCACTTCCTAATGCATTCCATTTGCTAACTACTCTGACACTGAAAAAGTTCTTTCTAACGTCTCTGTGGCTCATTTGGGTACTCAGCTTCCACCTGTGTCCCCTTGTTCGCGTCCCACCAGTGTTGAAAAGTTCGTCCTTGTTTACCCGGTCGATTCCCCTGAGGATTTTGTAGGTTGTGATCATGTCCCCCCTTACTCTTCTGTCTTCCAGTGTCGTGAGGTGCATTTCCCGCAGCCTTTCCTCATAACTCATGCCTCTTAGTTCTGGGACTAGTCTAGTAGCATACCTTTGGACTTTTTCCAGCTTCGTCTTGTGCTTGACAAGGTACGGGCTCCATGCTGGGGCCGCATACTCCAGGATTGGTCTTACATATGTGGTGTACAAGATTCTGAATGATTCCTTACACAGGTTCCTGAACGCCGTTCTGATGTTAGCCAGCCTCGCATATGCCGCAGACGTTATTCTCTTTATGTGGGCTTCAGGAGACAGGTTTGGTGTGATATCAACTCCTAGATCTTTCTCTCTGTCTGTTTCATTAAGTACTTCATCTCCTATTCTGTATCCTGTGCCTGGCCTCCTGTTTCCACTGCCTAGTTTCATTACTTTGCATTTACTCGGGTTGAACTTCAACAGCCATTTGTTGGACCATTCACTCAGTCTATCCAGGTCATCTTGTAGCCTCCTGCTATCATCCTCTGTTTCAATCCTCCTCATAATTTTTGCATCGTCGGCAAACATTGAGAGGAACGAATCTATACCCTCTGGGAGATCATTTACATATACCAGAAACAGTATAGGTCCAAGGACTGACCCCTGCGGGACTCCACTTGTGACGTCTCGCCAATCTGAGACCTCACCCCTCACACAGACTCGTTGTCTCCTGTTGCTTAGGTATTCCTCTATCCACCGGAGTACCTTCCCTCTCACTCCAGCCTGCATCTCCAACTTTCGCACTAGCCTCTTGTGTGGCACTGTATCAAAGGCTTTCTGACAATCCAAAAATATGCAGTCTGCCCACCCTTCTCTTTCTTGCCTTATTTTTGTTGCCTGGTCGTAGAATTCAAGTAACCCTGTGAGGCAGGACCTGCCATCCCTGAACCCATGTTGATGCTGTGTTACAAAGTTCCTTCGCTCCAGATGCTCCACTAGTTTTTTTCGCACAATCTTCTCCATCAGCTTGCATGGTATGCAGGTTAGGGACACTGGCCTGTAGTTCAGTGCCTCCTGTCTATCCCCTTTCTTGTATATCGGGACTACGTTAGCTGCTTTCCAAGTATCTGGCAGTTCCCCTGTTGCCAGTGATTTGTTATACACTATGGAGAGTGGAAGGCTCAGTTCTCTTGCTCCTTCCTTTAGAACCCAAGGGGAGATTCCATCTGGGCCTATAGCCTTCGTCACGTCCAACTCTAGTAAACACTTCCTTACTTCCCCACTGGTAATCTCAAACTCTTCCAGTGGTTCCTGGTTAGCTATTCCCTCACTTACCTCTGGAATTTCTCCTTGTTCTAAGGTGAAGACCTCCTGGAATTTCTTATTCAATTCCTCACACACTTCCTTGTCATTTGTAGTGAATCCTTCCGCCCCTATCCTTAATCTCATAACCTGTTCCTTTACTGTTGTTTTTCTCCTAATGTGGCTATGCAACAATTTAGGCTGAGTCTTTGCCTTGCTTGCGATGTCATTTTCGTATTGTCTTTCTGCCTCTCTTCTCATCCTGACATATTCATTCCTGGCATTCTGGTATCTTTCTCTGCTCTCCAGTGTCCTGTTATTCCTATAGTTTCTCCATGCCCTTTTACTTTGCTGCTTAGCTAGCCTACATCTTTGATTAAACCATGGGTTTCTCATCTTCATTTCTCTGTTTTCCTTTTGGACTGGGACAAACTTGTTTGCTGCGTCCTTGCACTTCTGCGTGATGTAATCCATCATATCTTGGGCCGTCTTTCCCCTGAGCTCTGTTTCCCATGCTATATCTGTTAGGAATTTTCTTATCCCCTCATAGTTTCCCTTTCGGTATGCTAACCTTTTGGTTTCGGTATCCCTCCTCGAGTTCAATAACCCTTCTTCAATCAAGTACTCAAACACCAGTACACTGTGGTCGCTCATTCCTACTGGGTCCTCAAAACCGATTTCTCTTATGTCGGAGTCGTTCAGAGTGAAGACTAGGTCGAGTCTCGCTGGTTCGTCATTGCCTCTCATCCTTGTGGGTTCTCCGACATGCTGCGTTAAAAAGTTGCTTGTCACCACCTCCAATAGTTTGGCTCTCCACGTATCCTCGCCTCCATGCGGTTCCTTGTTCTCCCAGTCAATCTTTCCGTGATTGAAGTCGCCCATAATGAGCAGGTGGGATCTATTTCTACAGGCAGCAGAGGCTGCCCTCTCAATTATAGTGTTAACTGCCTTGTTGTTGTTTTCATACTCTTGACTGGGTCTCCTGTAATTTGGTGGAGGGTTGTATATTACTGCTACTACTATTCTTGGTCCTCCCATTGTTATGGTGCCTGCTATGTAGTCTCTGAACTCCTCACAGCCCGGGATGGCCATCTCCTTAAAACTCCATTCCCTTCTCATGAGTAGGGCCACTCCGCCTCCTCCTCTACCTTCCCTCTCTTTCCTTATTACTGTATACTCCTGGGGAAACACGGCATTCGTTATGATTCCAGAGAGTTTTGTTTCAGTGAGTCCGATTACATCTGGGTTAACTTCTTGTGCTCTTTCCCTTAGTTCACTTGTCTTGCTTGTGATCCCATCTATGTTCGAGTACATCACCCTGAAACTGATTCTCTTCTGCTTCTTTTCTGGGGGGGACCTTTGGGATCTGGGGTGAGTGGGAGCTGGGGGGACCTGGCACGGGGGGATTGGTGGAGGAGGGAGGGCTTGGGGTGGTGGGGGAGAGGGGGAGGGTACAGGGGGTGGATAAGAGGGGGAGGGTACAGGGGGTGGATAAGAGGGGGAGGGTACAGGGGGGTGGATAAGAGGGGGAGGGTACAGGGGGTGGATAAGAGGGGGAGGGTACAGGGGGTGGGTAAGAGAGGGAGGGTTGGGGAAGCATGGGGGGAGGAGAGGCTGTGGGGGATAGGGGAGATGGGGGGGCTTGGGGGGAGAGAAAAGGGTGGAGGGCTTGGGGGGCGTGGGGGAAAAGGGAGGGCTGAGGTGGGTGAGGAAGAGGGGAGGGTTTAGAGGAGTGGGGGAGAGGGGAAGACTTAGGTGGGGTGGGGGAGAGTGGGGGGCTTAGGGGGGAGGGGGAGAAGGGAGGGCATGGGGGTGGGAGAGACGGGAAGGCATGTGGGAGAAGGGAGGGCATGGGGGATGGGGGAGAAGGGAGGTCCTGGGGAGAGGGGTGAGGGGGAGAAGGGGGGTGAGTGGGGGGAGGGGGGTGGGTGGGGGGAGGGTGCCCTAGGTGGGTACTTAGTGGGGGGCTGACAGGGGATGGGGCAGGTTGGGTGTCTGTTGGGTAGAATTTGGGGGTGGTGCCCCAATCCCTGTGGCTGTTGCACTGTTTGAGGAGGGTTCTCCACTTCCCTCTGGGATTGTAGGGTTCTGGGTTGTGGTACTCTGATTTCCTTCTCTCTCCCTGCGCTCCTTCCTCACGTCTGCTGTCCGTATTCTCTCTTCCCTTGTCATATCCCTCTGCAGGAATATTTTCTTGAACTTCTCTACACCTTTTAGACAACACTTCCTTGCTAGCAGTTCCTCTTTCGCGATTTCGCTCATGAAAACCACCTTTATCATTCGGTCTCTGTCCTTGTTGTACTTTCCAAGCCTGAAAACCTTTTCAACATTTCGCTCAGCTCCCTCCATCCTTACCTCTTTAAGGATCTCTTTAATCATGTTTTTGTCCTTGTCTCTCCGCTCCTTTGGTCTGGTCCCTGTTTGTTCTTCAATGCCTGCTACTACTACTGCTCTATTTCTCTCTATCAGCCGGCTAGTACATCTAGCTGCTTCCTGAGAGGAAGCCACTTCCATGGCAACTTCCTTAACCGCAGACCTAGCTTCAGGGCTCTTTTTAAGCATTTCAGCAAATGAGATCTGGGTTGTGGTGGTCCCCTCCACAGTAGCATTCCCATCTCCCTGGGGTACGGTTTGTGCCTGGTATTGTGGAAGAGTCTCCTTTAGGTATCTTATCTCCTCCTTTGCTGCCCTTAAAT
>NC_091158.1:51969172-51974172 GCF_040958095.1 Procambarus clarkii | reverse complement strand
GTTCTATTGTGAAGACCTCCTGGAATCTCTTGTTGAGTTCTTCACACATCTCCTTGTCATTCTCTGTGTATCTGTTCTCCCCTTTCCGCAGCTTCATCACTTGTTCCTTCACTGCTGTTTTCCTCCTGATATGGCTGTGGAGCAGCTTTGGTTGGGTCTTGGCTTTACTCGCGATGCCATTTTCAAACTGTCTCTCTGCTTCCCTCCTCACTCTGATGTACTCATTTCTGGCCCTCTGGTACCTCTCCCTGCTCTCTGGTGTTCTGTTATTTCTGTAGTTTCTCCATGTTCTTTTACTCAGTTGTTTCGCTACCTTACATTCCTGGTTGAACCATGGGTTTTTCTGTTGTTTTTCGTTTTTCTCCTTTTGGACGGGGATAAACCTGTCTGCAGCTTCCTGGCACTTTTGGGTGACAAAATCCATCATGACCTGCACATTCTTGTCTCTAAGTTCTGTTTCCCATGGTATTCCCATTAGGAAGTTCCTCATCTCGTCATATTTTCCTCTTCGGTAATTCAGTCTTTTCCCCTCCACTCCCATCCTTGGATAGGTTATCCCTACCTCCACCAAGTACTCAAAGGTCAGTACACTGTGGTCACTCATTCCTATGGGGGCTTCAACTTTGACTTCCCTTATTTCTGACTCATTTAGGGTGAATATTAAGTCGAGTCTAACTGGTTCATCATTGCCTCTCATTCTTGTGGGTTCCTTGACATGCTGGCTCAGAAAATTCCTTGTTGCCACTTCCAAGAGTTTAGCTCGCCACGTATCTGCACCACCATGTGGGTCCCCATTCTCCCAGTCTATCTTTCCATGGTTGAAATCACCCATGATTAAGAGTCTTGAGCCATTCCTGCAGGCAACTGAAGCTGCTCTCTCTATTATATTAATGGTTGCCATGTTGTTCCTATCAAACTCCTGTCTAGGCCTTCTGTCATTTAGGGGAGGGTTGTAAATGACTGTCACTATTATCTTAGGTCCACCCATTGTTATAGTTCCTGTTATGTAATCTCTGAATCCGTCACAGCCCGGAATTTCCATCTCATCAAAACTCCAGTCCTTCCTTATCAGCAGGGCCACTCCTCCACCTCCTCTCCGTTCCCTCTCTTTCCTTACTATATAGTAGTCCTTTGGAAACACAGCATCTGTTATGACTCCTGACAATTTTGTTTCTGTTAGTCCTATTACATCAGGGTTTTCTTCTTGCACCCTTTCTGCCAGTTCACTTGCTTTATTGGTAATCCCATCAATGTTTGAGTACATTACCTTGAAGCTCACTTTCTTATATCCAATTTCACCCACACTCCCTACAAGTGTAGGAGGTTGTTCTATGGTCCTTGCTACTTGGGTAGGCTCCTCCTCCTGTGAGGTAGTTGCCAGGGGTTCAGGGGGAGGTAGGGTGGGGGGTGGAGGGCTTAGGTCTTCCTCAGGCCTGCTTGGGTCAGGAAGAAGTCCTGGGGGTGAGGGAGCAGGGATTGCTTGGGGAGAGGGCACGCCCTCCTGCGGTGTAGTTGACAGGGGTTTGGAGGGAGGTGGAGTGGGGGATAGAGGGCTTTGGTCTTGCTTGTGTGTGTGTGTGTGTGTGGGAGTGTGTGTGTGTGTGTGTGTGTGTGTGTGTGTGTGTGTGTGTGTGTGTGTGTGTGTGTGTGTGTGTGTGTGTGTGTGTGTGTGTGTGTGGGAGTGTGTGTGTGTGTGGGAGTGTGTGTGTGTGTGGGAGTGTGTGTGTGTGTGTGGGAGTGTGTGTGTGTGTGTGTGTGTGTGTGTGGGAGTGTGTGTGTGTGTGTGTGTGTGTGGGAGTGTGTGTGTGTGTGTGTGTGTGTGTGGGAGTGTGTGTGTGTGGGAGTGTGTGTGTGTGTGTGGGAGTGTGTGTCTGTGTGTGTGGGAGTGTGTGTGTGTGTGTGTGGGAGTGTGTGTGTGTGTGTGTGTGTGTGGGAGTGTGTGTGTGGGAGTGTGTGTGTGTGGGGGAGTGTGTGTGTGTGTGTGTGGGAGTGTGTGTGTGTGTGTGTGTGGGAGTGTGTGTGTGTGTGTGTGTGGGAGTGTGTGTGTGTGTGTGTGGGAGTGTGTGTGTGTGTGTGTGGGAGTGTGTGTGTGAGTGTGTGGGAGTGTGTGTGTGTGTGTGTGTGGGAGTGTGTGTGTGTGTGTGTGTGGGAGTGTGTGTGTGTGTGTGTGGGAGTGTGTGTGTGAGTGTGTGTGTGTGTGTGTGTGTGTGGGAGTGTGTGTGTGTGTGTGTGTGTGTGGGAGTGTGTGTGTGTGTGTGTGTGTGTGTGTGTGTACTCACCTAGTTGTACTCACCTAGTTGTGTTTGCGGGGGTTGAGCTCTGGCTCTTTGGTCCCGCCTCTCAACCGTCAATCAACAGGTTTACAGATTCATGAGCCTATTGGGCTCTATCATATCTACACTTGAAACTGTGTATGGAGTCAGCCTCCACCACATCACTTCCTAATGCATTCCATTTGTCAACCACTCTGACACTAAAAAAGTTCTTTCTAATATCTCTGTGGCTCATTTGGGCACTCAGTTTCCACCTGTGTCCCCTTGTGCGTGTTCCCCTTGTGTTAAATAGACTGTCTTTATCTACCCTATCAATCCCCTTCAGAATCTTGAATGTGGTGATCATGTCCCCCCTAACTCTTCTGTCTTCCAGCGAAGTGAGGTTTAATTCCCGTAGTCTCTCCTCGTAGCTCATACCTCTCAGCTCGGGTACTAGTCTGGTGGCAAACCATTGAACCTTTTCCAGTTTAGTCTTATCCTTGACTAGATATGGACTCCATGCTGGGGCTGCATACTCCAGGATTGGCCTGACATATGTGGTATACAAAGTTCTGAATGATTCTTTACACAAGTTTCTGAATGCCGTTCGTATGTTGGCCAGCCTGGCATATGCCACTGATGTTATCCGCTTGATATGTGCTGCAGGAGACAGGTCTGGCGTGATATCACCCCCCAAGTCTTTTTCCTTCTCTGACTCCTGAAGAATTTCCTCTCCCAGATGATACCTTGTATCTGGCCTCCTGCTCCCTACACCTATCTTCATTACATTACATTTGGTTGGGTTAAACTCTAACAACCATTTATTCGACCATTCCTTCAGCTTGTCTAGGTCTTCTTGAAGCCTCAAACAGTCCTCTTCTGTTTTAATCCTTCTCATAATTTTAGCATCGTCCGCAAACATTGAGAGAAATGAATCGATACCCTCCGGGAGATCATTTACATATATCAGAAACAAGATAGGACCGAGTACAGAGCCCTGTGGGACTCCACTGGTGACTTCACGCCAATCGGAGGTCTCACCCCTCACCGTAACTCTCTGCTTCCTATTGCTTAGATACTTCCTTATCCACTGGAGCACCTTACCAGCTACACCTGCCTGTCTCTCCAGCTTATGTATCAGCCTCTTATGCGGTACTGTGTCAAAGGCTTTCCGATAATCCAAGAAAATGCAGTCCGCCCAGCCCTCTCTTGCTTAATCTGTGTCACCTGATCGTAGAATTCTATCAAGCCTGTAAGGCAAGATTTACCCTCCCTGAAACCATGTTGGCGATTTGTCACGAAGTCCCTTCTCTCCAGATGTGTTACCAGGTTTTTTCTCACGATCTTCTCCATCACCTTGCATGGTATACAAGTCAAGGACACTAGCCTGTAGTTCAGTGCCTCTTGTCTGTCGCCCTTTTTGTATATTGGGACCACATTCGCCGTCTTCCATATTTCTGGTAGGTCTCCCGTCTCTAGTGACTTACTATACACTATGGAGAGTGGCAGGCAAAGTGCCTCTGCACACTCTTTCAGTACCCATGGTGAGATCCCATCTGGACCAACAGCCTTTCTAACATCCAGATCCAGCAGGTGTCTCTTGACCTCCTCTCTCGTAATTTCGAACTCCTCCAAGGCCGCCTGGTTTACCTCCCTTTCTCCTAGCACAGTGACCTCACCCTGTTCTATTGTGAAGACCTCCTGGAACCTCTTGTTGAGTTCCTCACACACCCCTCTGTCATTCTCTGTATACCTGTCCTCGCCTGTTCTAAGTTTCAATACCTGTTCTTTCACTGTTGTTTTCCTTCTGATGTGACTGTGGAGTAGCTTTGGTTCGGTCTTGGCTTTGTTTGCTATATCATTTTCAAAATTTTTCTCTGCTTCTCTTCTCACCCTGACGTACTCATTCCTGGTTCTCTGGTATCTCTCTCTGCTTTCTGGTGTTCTGTTATTCCGGAAGTTCCTCCACGCCTTTTTGTTCAGTTTCTTCGCTTCCATACATGCCCTATTATACCATGGATTCTTCTGTTGCTTCTCGGATTTTTCCCTTTGGGCCGGGATGAACCTGTTTACTGCCTCCTGACACTTTTGGGTAACATAGTCCATCATACCCTGTACAGACTTGTCTCTGAGGTCTGTGTCCCAAGGTATTTCACTTAGGAAACTTCTCATCTGTTCATAATTCCCCTTTCGGTATGCCAGCCTTTTGATTCCTAGTTCTTTTTGGGGGGAGATAAGTCCTAGCTCTACCAGGTACTCAAAGTTCAATACACTGTGGTCACTCATTCCCAAGGGCGCTTCCATCTTAACTTCCCTTATATCCCATTCATTTAGGGTAAATATCAAATCAAGCATTGCTGGTTCATCTTCTCCTCTCATTCTTGTTGGTTCTTTGGTGTGCTGGCTTAGAAAGTTTATTGTTGCCACGTCCAGCAGCTTAGCTCTCCATGTTTCTGGTCCTCCATGCGGGTCTCTGTTCTTCCAATCTATCTTCCCATGGTTGAAGTCTCCTATAATTAGTAGTCCAGATCCATTCCTGCTAGCAACAGAAGCTGCTCTTTCTATTATGTTAATGGTGGCCATGTTGTTTCTATCATATTCCTGTCTAGGTCTTCTGTCATTTGGTGGTGGATTATATATATGACTGCGACTATAATTTTTTTCCCTCCATTTGTTACAGTACCTGCTATGTAGTCACTGAAACCTTCGCAGCCCTGAATATCCATCTCCTCAAAATCCCAGCCTTGT